>NC_073693.1:39950657-40143546 GCF_029784155.1 Uranotaenia lowii
AAAAACATTACTTTCATGAAATCAAGTTAGGGTTGGTGGCAAAGGGGTATAAGTACATCAGTTTAATGGACTTTGGAGGCAAAGGGGTATAAGTGCAGCACTTATACCCCTTTGGCTCCAAACAAAAAGGAAATTTCAGTAAGCACGATTTTTTCAACGAGATCTAAACATAACAAAATAGTGAAATAAAATTATGATTAAAATAGCATATGATGATTGACAGTCAAGGATTCGTTCTAGATGGTTATCTCGATTTTTTCCATTTTGTCACTTATACCCCTTTGGCTCCAAGGGCCTCATATGAACAAAAATGAAAACAAAGAATAAAATTTAAAACAAAAATTGAAATAATAAAAACAAAAAATTTAAAATAAAAAGAAAACAAATATCGAAAAAACAAAAATTCATATAACAAAAAAAACAAAATAAAAAAACTATTAAACAAAGAAAAGTAAATTAGGAAAAAAGAAAAGTTAAGAAAAATTAAAAAAAAATTAAAAGGAAAAATAATAAAAATATTGAAAAAGTAAAATTAAAGAAATATTAAAAAGGAAAAAAAAATTAAAAAAGAAAAAATAAAAAAAATATTGAAAAGAAAAAAAAATTAAAATAGAAAAATAAAAAAAAACATTAAAAAGAAATATATAAAAGAAATAAAAAAAATATAAACAAATTAAAGAATAATAAAAAAAAATACAAAATTAAAAATTAAAAATATATAAAAAACAAGAAAATAAAAAAAAAGAAAAATAAAAACAGAAAAATATAAAAAAAATCTTAAGAAATAATAAGAAAATAAAAAAAAATTAAAAAAAAAGTATAAAAGAAAAATATGAAAGAAGAAGAAAAAAAGAAAAATAAAAAAAATTAAAAAAACCAAAAAAATAAAAAAAAAAATAAAAAAAAAAAATAAAAAAAAAATAAAAACAATTAAAAAAAATAAAAAAAATAAAAAAAAAATAAAAAAAACAATAAAAAAAGATAAAAAAGGAAAGATTAAAAAATAGAAAAAAAAGAAAATAAAAATAAATATAAAAAATAAATATGTATGTATATTTAAAAAAAGTATAAAAAAGTAAGAAAAAAACAAAAAATAAAAATGAAAAAAAAATTAAAATGAAAAAAACAAAATGAAAAAAAAAATAAAAATGAAAAAAAAATAAAAATGAAAAAAAATAAAAATGAAAAAAAACAAAAAAAAATTAAAAAAGAAACAATTAAAAAAAAAGAATAAGTTAAAAATCTTAAAAACAGAATAAGTAAAAAAAAATAAAAAAAAAAATTAAAAATACAAAAAAAATGAAAAAAAAATTCAAAAAATAAAAAAAGGAAAAAAAAATAAAAAAAAATGATAATAAATAATAAAAAATGAAAAAAATTAAAAAAAAAAAATAAAAAAAAAATTTATAAAAAATGAAAAAAAAATGAAAAAAAAAAAAAAAATAAAAAAAATAAAAATAAAAAATAAAAATAAAATTAACAAAAATAAAAAATAAAAAAAAATTAACAAAAATAAAAAAAAATTAACAAAAATAAAAAAAAATTAACAAAAATAAAAAAAATAAAAAATATACATAAAAAAATAAGAAAAAAATAAATAAATAAAAAAAAATTAAAAAAATAGAAAATAATAAAAAAAATAAATAAAAAATATGAAAAAAATAAAATAAATGCAAAAAAATTAACAAGAAATTAAAAATTGAAGAAAAACTTTAAAAAAATCAATTTAAAAAAATTTAAATGAAAAAATATTAAAAATAAAAAAAAATAAAATAAAATTTAAATAAAAAAAATTAAAAATTAAAAAAAAAATTATAATATTAAAAAAAAAATTAAAAAAAATAAATACATACCCCGTTCGTTTTTGGCAACATTCGATTTTGGCATGTGCCAAAATCGAACGGTTTTTAGAAACAACATTACCTTTTAGTTTTCGTTATAACGGGACCAATTTCATTTAGACAAACGTGTTTATGTTCTAAAATGGTGATAAAATACAACAATAAAAACCAAAATTTTTAAAAAATTTATAAAGTTTAAGTGCTTGATGACAAAAAGATGAAAAATTTAAAAAGTGAAAAAACAAATTCAAACAAAACACTGAATATGACAAAAACAACTAAAAAATGATGAAGAATGACAAAAACAGCAAATATGACAAATGAAAACAAACATTATAAACAAAACATGAAAAGTACAAAATGCAACAAAAACATTATAAAAAAAATTTAAAAAAGGAATACAAATGGTCGAAAATTAACTAAAAATAACGTTTTTGATAAAAATAATAGTTATTTTGTTAAAATAACTGAAAAACAAGATGAGAAAAAAACCGTTCGATTTTGGCAACATTCGATTTTGGCAACATGAAATGTACGGGCGTGTTGCCAAAATCGAACGGGGTCTGTAATAAAAAAATAAAAATAATAAAAATAACAAAAAAAAAAATAAAAAAAAAATTTAAAAAAAATTTAAACAAAATTTAAAAAAAATTTAAAAAAAATTTAAAAAAAATTTAAAAAAAATTAAAAAAAATTTAAAAAAAATAAAAAAAATTAAAAATTAAAAAAGAAAATTTAAAAAAAAGAAAATTTAATTAGAATAAAAAATTTGAAAACAATAGAACAAAAATAATAAAAAAATTAAAAAAAAAAATTATAAAAAAAATAAAAAAAAAATAATAAAAAAATAATAAAAAAAAATTAAAAGAAAATAAAAAAATAAAATAAATAAAAATATTAAAAGAAAAAAAATAAAAAAAAAATTGTAAAAATCATTGTATTAAACAGTTAAAAAAAATTAATAATAATAAAAAAAATGGAAAAATAACTACTCAGAACTAGCTCAAAATGTTCAAGGTTTTCTTCGGCCGATAAACCAAACACTAATTTTCTTCCGGATTTATTTTTTATTTAAATCGTTTTGAAAGACACAGTGTTATAGAAATGCTTTCTTGTTTAAAGTTTGAATTTTTGCTATTGAATAATTCATGTTTAAGACATAACGAAATAAACCAATCAACTGAGTAACCATATTTATATTTACCTAATTGTAAAAAAATGAAGTTGATTATACACATTTCGCAATTAAGATATCATGTACTGACCCTGTTGCGAATTGATTTATGAAAATTTTCTTACTGTCGCTCATTGGGGACAGTTGGTACACCAAATAATTGACAAAATTTATGCGCCCCTATCAAATGATAATAAAATGATTTTCATATTTATTCTCTAACCAAAAGCCAGGAAGGAAGGCAGGAACCATCGTTGGTTGTCCCTTTCTACAGAGAAGCATTTTCAAAGAATGAATATAAATGCCAACATAAATTAATACTGGCGTTTCGCCGGACCTTTCAAGAAGAGGCAAAGGTAGTGGGCCACGTAGCCACGTTTGCATTGTCTGTTGCTTTGCAAGTACACAGTGAAAGTAAGAAAGAAAAGTAAAAACGCCTGAATCTCTAAATAAATGTGCATAGTCTTGCTTCAATTAAGTTTACGACGATGACAATAGAGAAACTGCTCTTTTCCTTTAAGGCACGCGGACGACTTTGTGCTGCCGTCCCTCGAGAAATGGGGACTCGCGCGCCATTAAAATCTTTCCTCTTTGTCATGGTAGGTCATCTCCGGGGAAATTTACGGATATTGTTGCTCATCCTTGGAGTGTAATTTATGGATAATTAAATTTCCAAATTTAATTGTTATCAGGTAGTTTCCTCAATCATTTTGAAACTAGAAAAACAATCAAACAACTCAGAAGTTCAACAACCTGATGGTTTGTCAAGGACAATTCGAACACCTGGTGACTTTGAGCTGATTCTGAAAAAGTGGTTTAGAATTTAAGCTTTGTTAGCTCTAAAAAAGTGTAAAACGACCCCAAATTTAAATCCATCTGTTCTTAGGTGGATGATGCGTGGCCACAATAAACGATCAACAACATAATTACTTCATCAGCCGAGATCAAAAAGAAAGTCCTTCGCACGATCCCTTGACTAACGAGTGAAAAAATGGAATTTATCTGAAGTTTCACCCATAAAAATATGGTTAATTCAAACATATTTAATGCTGAATTGAATGCTTGATAAAAGAAATTTTTCTTTTGATTTTTTTTTTATAAAATTGTCATTTGAATGCAAAGGGATTGACGGTGTCGCCTTGAGAGACAGGCGTCAGAAAGTAAAAATAAAATACCCGTTAAGATAGACGAGTAGTAAACAACAAGAAAACATAAAAAAAAAACAATTTTCGGTGGTTTAAATTTTCTCGCGGAATAAGCGGAAAACCCAAAAGAAAAACCTGCGTGATCTCGTCTCAGCTGTAAGTGATCTAGCAGCGATGAGTTGAATGGCAATTTTTTTTTCTCGTGGGGGTGAAATTTTCTCAAATTTCTCACCAGACAGAATCGACAGAATTTTTCGCTTCGGTCCAATTCGTTCGACTAGAGGCCAAGCTGCTGCTGTTGTTGACGCATGGTTTTCGGTTTGTGATTTATTTTTCCTCAAATTTTAAGCAACATTTTTTTAGGAACAAAACAAGTTGATTATTCATCGACTGACGCCGAGCATAAAGCATCGTGTATTTATTGGATTGCTATCTGAGATAATTGTCTAAGGAGCAAGTGCTTATGATATCAATAATTCGTCTGAATTTTTTTTGTTTGATCTCTAGCTGAAGGAACTTTTCTTCCTTTTCAGATTTTTTCTTTGTTAGTGTTTTTTGTGATATGTTCTAAACAGTAACTAGCCTAAAGTCACCTTCGTTTGAGTTCTTTGTAAATTTTTCTGTGAATCTAGGGATGATCACGTGGTCACACATAAAACTGAAATTAGGAGGACGAATTTCACACCCACAGAAGGAATCCTGGGAGAAAACGTGTCAGATTCCGTCTTATGGGATGGGGGTGTGTCGTTTTGCAACTTTTTTTCGAGTTTAAAATTCTCTAGTCTAAAAAGTTTCCTTTTTGATCAAAACGAACGAAAAAATTATGGCAGATTATTACCTACATCTACCCGGGTTTTGATTTGAAATTTTGTATAGAAAAACGTTAACTATTTGTTCGGTGAATGTCATTTTTTTTTGGATTGTTTTTGAATATTTTGTTCACGGAAATCAAATGAAATTCCAATATATGGAGATTTCTAAAAAATTCTCTGGCTTCAACTTTGCCAAAGACGGCAAAGCAGTTCGAGTAGTGAGAAAATAGTTATAACGTCTTAAACAGAGCATTCATTTTCTCATGAAAAGAAACTAACAACACTGACATTTCTACCTGATTTAAGATATTTTTTTTCAAAATCTTGGCAATTGGAAACTCTTAATTTTTGATAATCTTAACGTTTTTTTTTCGCAAATGATAGAGAATTAATGAAATAAATTAATAAATTAATTAATTTCATCAGAACATTTCAATGCTCTAAAATCAATAACTTTCTTGTTAAATTAACATTTCAGAAAATTAGACAGACAACCTGTCAGTGTTGCTAGTTTCTTTTCATGAAAAAAGAATGCTCTGTTTGGGACATTATAACTATTTTCTCGCTACTCCTACCGCTTTGCCGTCTTCGGCAAAGATGTAGCTGAAGAAGCTACATATTGGAATTTCATTTGCATTGCGTGAGAACAAAATATTCAAGAAAAACAAAAAAATTGAACGAATTTTCGCGTTTTTTTTCCATAAAAAAAAATTTCGAATCAAAATCCGGTTACCTGAATGTAATTTAACGAATCTGCAAACAGTTTTCGTTCGTTTTGACAAAAAAGGAAACTTTTCAGGCTCCAGGGTTTTTGAAATTCGAAAAAAGTTGCAAAACAAAAGCATTTCTAAGTTATTAGGTTAAAATATTATGTATCTCTCAAAGGAATTCTATTATTTTTGAATTCCTTGAACACTCTTTTTTTTTTTAAAAAAGGAAAGAAATCGTTTTTTTTGTGACAAAATGTAAGTTTCTAATCATCTTCATCAACTGGATGGACCATTGACATTTTTTTTTTTGAAAAACAATTACAAGTAATGATGCTAATTGTAGACTTGCTGAATTTAAAAACTGCATGCTTAACTGTTTAATGCATACACTGAGAAAAAAGTGTAGTTTCTCCAACAATGTTACGCCTACATTCACCTATATCTCTGATTGATTCTTGACCAACTATTTGAAGATTTCAACTGTATGTATTATTGATTATCTGATTGATATTGTGAGTTTAACAATACATATAATAGATTCAACTTTAGTTTTGTGATTCATTTTATGCATTCAATTATAAATATAATAGATTAAACTATAATCGTATGATTGATGTTGTACATTTAACAATAAATATAGTAAATTGAACAATACTTGTCTAGTTCATTTAACTGTAAATTGAATAGATTCAATTATATTTTTATGATTGATTTAATGAGATCAACAAAAGATATTGTAGATTCCCACCATATATTTAACTCTACTCTACACTTTTTTTTGAATTAAGCATATTATTTTATAACATTTTTACAATTCAAGCATTTTTAAACTTAACTGGACTTAACTGTTTTTTGATCAGATTACTCAGAAAGTCTCATTTAACCCGTTTTTTCGTACGTTTTCCATGAATAGTTGGATAACTTATTCACTTATTTTTACAAAAAAAGTATTGTTATTGTTATCAACGTAATTTTTAATCAACTTCCGATTATTTTTAGCCGTTTTTTTTTTAAATCGTGTCACTGATGCATTTAGTATTTTTCTTGTTGTGTTTATAATTTTTATTTTTTTTATCATATTTGCAATTTTTGTAATTTTTCATCATTTATTAGCTAATTTCTGAAATATTTAATCTTTGGTTTGTATTTGATTTTTAGTTTTTTGCAATTTTCATCTTTTTGTCATTTTTGAGTGCCTACTTTATATTTTTTTTTTCATTTTTGTTTGTTGTTGTATTTCATCACCATTAGAGAACGTAAGAGCATATTTTTGATGTTTGTCTAAATTATATTGGTCCTATCATACCGAAATGTTGTTTATGAAAACCGTTCGTTTTTGGCACATTTGCCAAAATCGGATGTTACCAAAATCGAATGTTGCCAAAAAATAGAACGGGGTCTGCATTAGTTAAAATCTCAATCATGAATTATAAATATATTCCTAATGAATGCCTTAAATCACTCATGCAATTGTAGCTGAATCTATCATAATTAGAGTTGAATCAACTATACCACTACAGTTGAATCTTTTATATTCATAGTTGATTGGGTAAAGTCAATAGTATTCAATGCAGTTGAGTCTTTTATATTTAAAGTTGAATGCTTAGAATCAATCATATCATTGAAGTTGAATCTATCATAATTACAGTTGAATCGAAAGCTGTATCATATTAATAGTCGATTGCGTATGGTCAATCAGCAATTTGTAGTACAGTCTACTTATTTTTACAGTTGAATGAGAAAAAATCAATCAATCAAAAATCATCATATTTTTGCAAAGTATTGCAGCGCTAATGTAATCACACCACTAGGATCGGTATGAAATTTCCTTTCTGATGAATACAAATTTATTGCAAAAATCTTGCGTGAATTTATTCAAAATCTAGTGCAAAGTTGAGTTTAAGCGCAAGAAAATCTGAGAAATTGCAAATTGACAAAAAGTTCGAAAAACAGCTACCTTTGAAAATTCGTCAAAAGTTCTGTGTTACGTATTTTGAAAATCTAAAAACGCAAGAATGTGCCAAATTATGTTAACTTTCCAATCCTCTTTTTAAAATTTATCTGGTATGACTTAAACAATTTTGACCATTTATTGATTGTACTGTGCGGTTTTTACACCACATTTTTACATTTATTGTGTTCGTGATCTTAAAATTTAAAAAAAAAAAACTAATGTCCAACGTATAGCTTCTAACTTCAGCTTTCGTAGACATTGAGTAATTTTTTTTGTTTTTTGAGTATTCCGTCGCTGATTCTTCGAAGCATGTTTTTTCGGATTTTTTTAATACTCTGAATACGGGAAAACTAAAGTGTTGAAGGTGAATATTGTCTGAGAGTTACATTACGAGGTTTCCAAAACTATAAATTTTGTAAAAATCGGTGAGAAACAAGAGAGATATATTGGTTTCAGTCAGGAGTGTCAAATTGACACTCCAGGGACTGTAATGAGTTAAAATCTCAGGGACGGATGAGGGTTCAATAAAAAATCAGTTTAGGAGTTTGGAACCAAATGAATATAAGTGCAAAAATCGTCCATTTTGAGTTAGTAATGCCAAACAGTATTCTACATCTAAATCTTCATCTGGAAAATATCAGATTTTTAGAATAAGAAAATTCATACTTTTTCGATCAAACGAAAACTACAACTTCAAGAATTTGATGTCCTCATCAAGTTTTTTCATCGATTTCGTTACAATTCCGTGAATGAATATTGCAGAAATATCATCAAGTGAAAATTTCTTACTCAAATGTCTAAATTTACATAATGATTTAAAAATTTATTTTTAATACAATGACGCCTGAACAAACTAAACATCAATTTTGATTCTTGACACTGTTTCTAGATTGATAACACTAGAGAACAGCATTTTTGGTGCTTATGTTTTAATTTTTTTTTTTTAATTTTGACATCCTGAATTTGAATCATTTATTATTTGCAATTTAAGTGGAATCTGTCATAATTAGAGTTGAATCAACTATACCATTACAGTTGAATCCTTTATATTCATAGTTGATTAGGTAAAGTCAATAGTAGTCATTATAGTTGAATCTACTATTTTTATAGTTGAATGCCTAGAATCAATCATATCGTTGTAGTTGAATCTACAGTTGAATCAAAAGACCATTTAAGTTTTTCCATACTCATGGTCAATCAGCAATTTGTAGTACAGTCTACTTATTTTTAAAGTTGAATGCGAAAAATCAACTACTCTTTGCTGATTGGTATAACCAGCTGAAATAGTTGGAACAACACTCGTCTTTTTACTCCGTGAGCTTCATTCAAGTGAGTATAACAATTACTAAAGTGGTTAAATTATCTTTATTTAATTCAAAAAACATTACCGAATTTCAAGAAAGTTATACCACATCAAGGTTGGAAAAATGGTTTTAGAAATTATTAATTCGATATTTTGCCAAATTCTACCAATCATTAAGTGCAGGAAGATGTTTGTGATTGAGAATCTCTAAATCTGCAGAAAAAAACGAGAAATTGTCCAAAAACGATTTTTTTTAAAAAGAAATATTGAATGTAATTTTCATTTTTTGCGAATTACTGTCATTTTAATAAAAAATCAGTTGAGGAGTTTAGAACCAAAGAGGAATAAGTGCTATTATTGTCAATTTTGAGATAATAATGCCAAACAATAATTTTAAATTTGAAAAACTTTATGTGCGATATAAAAAAAATGAAAACCAACTCTGCAAATTTATGTTATTATCTTATTTTTGATTTGATGTCCGTATCAACTTTTTTCATCGATTCCGTTACAATTCCGAATTTAATTATTGCTGCAAAAACGTCATCAAGTGTGAATTGCTTACTCAAATCTGTAAATTAACATTTTGATTAAAAAACATTCAATATGACGACTAAATAAATTCTTAGCTAATCATCAATTGCGAGTCTTGGCACTGTTTCTAGATTGATAATGCTAGGGAACAGCATATTTGATGCCTATGTTTTAACTACTGTTTTTGGAAAATTTTGACGTCTTAAATTCGAATCATTTGTCAGATTTTGTCTATCAGCTCTTCTTTTTTTGTGATATGGCGTGTGGAAATTTTGAAGTTAATTGATTATGATTAAAATCGTTCACTGACAACTGGCAATCAACAAACCTACATAAAAAACAAAAACTGATCTTAAATTAATTTAATTTCTTCTATGCATTCAAGGATTCGGAGATTGCCTATAGGCAATAAAGATAATAAAGATTTTAAAAATATCAATTCTAAAATGTAAGAAATTTAAATAGATAACATAAAAACTATTTTTGACACCGCTGGAGGAAATTTTCGAGTATTTGATATCAAATATTTTGATTCATTTCATAATTTTGTTGAAGACTACAAAACGATTTGACTTATAGTTTAAAATATATCTATGATTCAATTTGGGTTAAAATTTCATAAAAATTTCGTCAAAATTGCCGTATTTTGCCAAATTGGGAAACATAAACAATAAGAAAACTTCTATAACTTTTTTCTCAGACGTCAAAATTACTCGTGATCTTCGGGAATGTTGACCTTTTATTTCAAAATCTTTGTTGTCTTCTAAAGTTTTGCCAAAAAAGGGCTTAAATTGATTACACGAATTTTCCAAAGTTATTCAAAAAAAAACATCAAGAGCTACTAGAAAAAAAATAGTTTTGCATTTTTGGAATCAGAGCTCCCAAATTAGTCTAAATCAGTTCTCAAGTTTTTGTTTCAAGTTTTAAAATATTTTGGACTTAAACTGAAATCCTGAATTTATTATTCGATCTTTTTTAATAGTTTTTAGTTAATTTTTAATTATTAATGAATTAAAAAAAATCAGATAATAAATGCAGGATTCCAGTTTGGGTTCAAAACATAATTTACATGAAAAAAATTTTTTTTAAGGTACAAAGAACTGTTTATTTTTATAATTCGCCTCCGCATCGAATTTCTTTCCTAAGCTAGAAATTATGATTGTAGTTTCTTACATTTATTATGTTTATTTTCCTGTCTCAATATTTTGAATGGTGATTAAGTATTGTTAATACATTGCTAACAAACTACGAGATATTTCGTTCTTTTCGCTTGACGCGAGTGCGCTTCACTGACAAGCATAACTCAAATGTGATACATTTTATAAAGACAACACTTTCGATAACTCAAAGATACTAAACTTGAAAAGCTTTGTTCAGTCGTTTCTGAGATAGAAAATGCCAAATTTTGGTGGTAATAAGGTGTTTGTTTCATTATTAAAATTAAAGTTAGATCAAGAAGTTTTCAAACGAATTTTAAACATAAATTTGAATCTTCATCATTAAAACAATAAACATAAACTATGTTTAAAATTTTAAATTTTAATAGAAATTTGAAGAATTATTTGCATTTTTTTTTTGTTTGCCTTGTGACACACTAAATCTATCTATTAAACATCACCTGCTTTACCTGAAACGAGACACCCAAAAAAAAAACCCCAAGAAAGCCCCCCACATTTAATCACATTAACACATAATAGGTGTGATTCAATTCATAATTGAGTCGGTGGTGAAACGCCGCCTGGGGCCAGTTGCTCCATTGAACCGGTAAATCAGGTCTCTCTCTTCCCCGGTGAAGTAAACCACCGCAGTACTTTGTTATTGCTAATTGAAATGGCCACCCATTAAACCCTTACCTCACCCATTCACGCCATCACAATACGCCGGTCCCGTGTCTCGAGTAGCTAGAGCTCTATGGGTGAAAAAAAAGATGGCTTCCTCCGGATGACGAGGTCGTCCGAGAAAACTAGACCAAGTATCGTAAACGTAAACAAAGGGATTGCACACACTGAGAAAACAATCTGAATCAACTTAAGAAAATGAAGGAAAACAAATCGACAACAGTGCTGATGTGCCACAAAAGATGGACTCTAGACTTACAAGTTTCTTACTTTCTTTCCCATGGTGTAGTGACTTACTTGAGTCGAATCCGTCCCTTGGATAGTTGGTATCTTTAATCCGCCCCCACCTCGTCCCACCTAAAATGTTGAGCTGAATAATGGCGGCTGCTCTCTAGTGTCTGTCGATTAGTCACGTGTTGATGGATTAGTGCGTCGTTGTTGTTTATCCCTCGGAGCCCCGGAGGAGCAAAAGAAAATACTCACTCGAGCTGGTTACTGATTCAAGTGAAAAGAAAATGTGAATATAGAAAATAAAAAAAAATGAGTGTGGGTGATTTGTTCTAAACTGTGTTGCATGCGGGAAAATCCTGTAGTGAAGCTCTAAAAAAGTGAACGGGCGCCGATCATCGATTGACCTACTCTAAGGCATGAGTAGCTGGATTATCTTTGCCTCCTAAAATGTGTCTCAGTATCCGGCGATTCTGCATTGATTGTAAAGGTAGAGTAACTCTGCTGATCTCATATAATTTTGTTTGTTAATACTAGGAGTGGCTCCAGAGAGCTAGTTGAAAAAAACGATTTACCAGGATACTCAACTTTATTCAATACCTCTATGACTTTTCAACTACTGTAGCCAAAAAATAGAAAAATTATTGACTTTTAAGTATACACTTCCCTATTGTAGGAAATCGACGCAGTTGGAACACCGATAAAAAGATGAAAAAATGGCCCCAGAGAGATGGAACTTGACAAACCTTCCTTATCTGGAGTTTTATTGATACTTAAGCGAAAAAGCTCATATTCAGAAATCATTTGTGAACTCTAGAATAGTAATGCACGAATCTCTTTAAAGGGCTGCAAAAGTCAATACGATTTTCAGTTAAGACTAGCATACTACAATCTTTTCAATCGATTCTTGGAACGAATCGAATGGTCTCTTATTGATTGAATTAATTTTTATTCGAAATTTTCCCGATTCAGTGCAGACAAAACGTACATTTTAATTGTAACTATCATCATACTTATTTTCTTTTTATGCTATTTCTGTATATTTTAGTGCACAAGCTGTAGTAAAATGTGTTGAAATTTCTTACAAGAACTAAAATATCTTTTATTTCCCTATTTCTTACGGGCAAATTGATAGGTATAAATTTTAATGAAAACTTTTCTATTTTGCAACCTTTAACACTTCAGAAACAAATTAACATTAACCCTCATCCGTCCCTGAATTTTTTACCCGTTGCAGTCCCTGGAGTGTCAATTTGACACTCCTGCCTGGCTAAAACTAGTATATCTCTTGTTTCCCAACCAATTTATACAAAATTTGTAGTTTAGGAAAACTCGTAATGTAACTAAAATATTTTAAAACCTGAAAAAATTGCAAATTGACAAAAAGCTTGAAAAACAGCGTACTTTGGATATCCGTCAAAAATTCTTTGTTTCATATTTTGACATTCTAGAAATTCAAAAATGTTCCAAATTACGTCAACTTTTGAATTCTCTTTTAAAACTTTCTCTGATGTGGCTTATACAATTTTGGCGGTTCATTGATTGAAAAGTAAGGTTTAAGCTTAACTTTTTTTTTCAAAATCAATAAATTTCCTAAAAATTATTTTTTTTTTTTGTTAATCTTTATTTGAAACGGCTCATACCTTCAGGTTTCAAGGAGCCAAACTCTTTTTTGTTTTACAATTATTTGCTTAGCTTAACACTTTTATTTCAAAGAAAAAGGAAATAAGAAAGGGAAACATGAAAATAAAAAGAATTATAGACGAAGATGGATAGCTTTTAGAAAAAGATAGATTTCTAGCATGTAGTCCAAATCTAGCACAGCTAGTACATCTCTCACTGGGACGTTAGGTGGTCTTCTTCGGGCCCGAAGGGAGTCTATGAAATTCGTTCTGGCGACAAGATGGACCTCACACGACCAGACAATATGCTCGATGTCGTGGTAACCTTGTCCGCAATTACACAAATTGCTGCCAGCAATGTCGAAACGATAGAGTACCGCGTCTAAGGAACAATGATTGGACAAAAATTATTTTATTATAAATCAATTTTCGATATCGTTAAATGAGATCTTTTGCATCAAATTATGACGGAATACAAAGAATATTAGATTCTCTGAAATGATTTTTACAAAACTGGATCTGAAAATGTTTTTCAATAATGGTTTTAAATTTGATATTTAGAACTTGTTTTTATTGTCTTTCCTTCCCTGCAATGTGGGGAGGGTTCACGAACTGTTATAACAACATTTCACATACGGCTCCATATGCTTGATAAGTTTTCGAGCTATACTTACTTTCCTTCTTCTCGTTTCTCCTCTGAAAGAAGGAAAGGTCTTGAATCTTAAAAAAAATCTCTTGCTGGATATGGTTTCTTCAGCTTGAAAAGTTTTAGAAACTATGCGATAAAACCTTCCTGATTCTCGGCTTTGCACTGTATGAAATCTCTCCTTTAAAAAATAGGACATTTTCGTACTCGAATAATTTTTCTTACAAATTTGGTTCCACTTGTTGGATAAGTTCTCAAGTTATACAAAAAAATGTGCAGAACTCCTTTTCCTCTCTCTTATCCCCTACTGGAAGGGGAAAAGGGTTTTTTTTATAACCATAGAATCATTTCTCGTACCCCAATACTCTCCCCTGTAAAATTTGGTTGAATTTATTTGATGAGCTCTTGAATTTATCAAAACATACGTATGACACCTCTCTTTTCTTTACTATCTCGTGAGGGAAACTAAATTATCCTAGAAATATTTATTGTATTTAAATACTCTTCACAATTTGTTACCATCTGCTAGATTAGCACTCAAGTTCTTAAAAAAATTGTATGGGAGCTCCCCTTCCCCCCTTCCTATCGAATCAGTGAAAGAAAAAAAGCCTTAAACAATCAATATTATTATAATATTATTATCTGCAATATTATTTGAATAATAAATTCTCGAGTGATCAAAAAATATTGTATTACAACATCTCTCCTCCTTACCCTCTTCCCTTTGGAGAGGGGTCTCAAAAACATAAAAAATATCATTTCTCGTACTCGAATATGATTCCATGATAAATTTTGGTTTTTTAGTCGATTAGTTCTCGAGTAATGCACAAAAGGGATACCCCTTCCCCCCGTCTTTCCCCCCAGTGGAAAAACAAATGGGTCTCAAACTTTACTCGTAGCCTTATACCTTCCTATGTGAAATTTAGATTCATTTGCATGATTAGTTATCGGATAATGTATTAAATTGTATGGGAGACTCCCCCTCCCTCTTTGTTTCTCCGAAAGGGTGGAGTCCCAAATTATTATAGAAAGCTTTCTCGTACCCATATAACCACCCATGTTAAATTTGGATCCATTTGCTTGATTAGTTCTCGAATTTTGCAAAAGCTGTACGGGAGGTACCTCCCCCTTTTCAAAAACCACACAGGAAGTAGGAGAAGTTTCAAACTATTTTAAAAATATTTTGCTACCCATATACCATCGCATGCCAATTTTGGTTCCGTTTGCTTGATTAATTCTCGAATTATGCAAAAATTGTATTGGAGGCCCCTCCCCCTTTTTTTATATCTACTCTGAAAAGGAGGAGGACTCTCAAACCATCTTTAAAATATTCTTCCTACTCATATACCCTCGCATGCCAAATTTGGTTCCGTTTGTTTGCTTTATTCTCAAATTGTGCAAAAAAATGTATGGGAGCCTCCCTCCCCGCTGTCTATTTTCCCATTGGAAGGAGGGAGGGGAACTAAACAATCATAGAAACATAACTTGTACCAAAATACACTCCTATGCCAAATTTGGTTCTATTGGCATGATCAGTTCTAGAATTATGAAAACTTATAGGATCAATTCAAAAGACCCCATCTCCCCTTCCAGGGATCGGAAGGGGTCCCAAACCATTATAGGAACCTTCCCCGGCCTCTAATACCCCCATCTGCCAAGTTTCACGCAACTCGGTTCAGTAGTATTCGAGTCTATAGGGAACAGAAATCCATTTTTATAGATAGGTATAGATATACATAGATACGCAACGTAAAGCTTCTTACTTCAGCTTTTTTGGACACTGAGTGAAATTTTTTTTGAGCATTTCGTAGCTAATCTTCAGTCTTTCTCCGAAGCATATTTTTTTCGGATTTTTTTCTAAGACTTTGAAACGACTAGACGTACTGAACTGAAGTGTTGCAGCTGAATGTAATTAAAATCGGTTGAAAAACAAGATAAATATAGTGGTTTTAAGCGAGGAGTGTCAAAGTGACACTCAAGGTCTTGTTATGGAGTTTTTTTTTTCTGGGCTTTCAGAGTGCGTCCATAAAAAAATGATGCAAAATTAATGTATTCAAGAATTCGTCGAGGGTCCCCGAAGAAATTGTATTATTTGAATGCACCCGAATAAAGTTAAAGGCTGCCAAATGTGTCGTATTGACACTAAAAAGTGGATTAGGGTTAATATAAAGTTGATACGCGCCTTGGTTTGGTTGAAATTTGGTTTGGTGCGCCTAAGTTAAAGTCGCTAAACTTTCAATAAATAATTAAATACATAGAGGAGACTGGGGAAAAAATATATGAGACTTGGGTTATTCGTGTTCTACAGAAATACACAGAAAAAATAAATATGAGGCCAAAAAATCTACTGCGAGAGAAAAAAGTTATTGAACACAGTAGTTGTTTTGCTAGTTTAACATTTTTACTATTTTCTTTCTTCGAAAAATACAACTTCTTCAATCCATAGTTTTTTTCTCCCACGATAGATGTTTTTTTACTTTTTCTTGTCTCCTTAAGATCTTACGAACCGTATATTTTTCATCTACATACATTACATCTGAAAACCAAATTGCTCATTCTCCTTTGAAACTCTATTATTCCAATATTCATGGTTATGGAAAGAAAAATTACAGATGACTGTAATACTGGACTAATTTATTTTAAGTCATCTTTTTTTAAATTTGAGTCATGCAATCTTAAACCTTCACAACTGCCTTTCCAGTGTTGGCACCCTTCAACATGTCCATAAAAGCTTGAGGCATGTTTTCGAATCCATTTGTTACCGTTTCTTGGTACTTGAGCTTGCCTTCTCTGATCCACTGCATCAAGCCTGTCAAACCTTCCATCCAACGAGCGCTCCATTTGGTCACAATGAATCCCTCCATTTTGAGTTGTTTGAAAACGACATCCGTCTGTGGATCCAGCACCTTGATCGGCATGGAACTGTAGTTGGAAATGGTCCCACAAGCGGAAATCCGTCCATTCAGATTCATCTGGCGCATCACGGCCTCAGTAATGGTTCCTCCCACATTGTCAAAGTAACAGTCCACTCCTTTCGGTGCTCCTTTCTTGAGTTCTTCTGCCACGTTAGCAGTTTTGTAGTTGATCGTATAATTAAATCCCAGGTCCTTGAGCCAACTACATTTTTCGTCTGATCCGGCAATTCCAATCACCCGGCAGCCTTTAATTTTGGCAATTTGACCAACGACGCTTCCAACTGCCCCTGCTGCGCCACTGACAACAACCGTTTCGCCCTCCTTGGGAGTACAGAGCTCCAAAAACCCAAAGTACGCCGTATTACCGGGCATTCCGAGAATACCCAAACCCAAACTAAGTGGCAACGAACCGAACTCGGGCAGCAGGTACAAGTCAAAACCACCGTTGTATTTGTCCGGGTTGCAGATAGTATGCGTCCGCCAGCCAAACTCTCCGTACACGATCGACCCACGGGGGTACTTCTCGTTCCGGCTGTCGAACTTGGCCACTTGTCCGCCAATCATCAAAGTTCCTTCCTCGTAGCGGCCCATGTACGGACGCATGTACGGATCGACGCTGAGGAACTCGGCCTGCGCCAGGAACTCCCCATCCTGCAACTCCGGAAGCAACTCCTCCACCAGCCTAAAATTGGCACTCGTCGGTTCACCTTCGAACTTTTTCGCATAAAGCCACTTGCGCGCTTCCATCACCATGCTGAGATAATTTTATTTTTGAATCCAAATTGACCAAAGCACCAGAACGAAGTACAAACTCGACTGACGCTAGAGATTATATGGATGGGACTCTTAAATTAACTCAACGGCTGGCTTTATTTTTTCTCACCTTATGATAACACAGACAAAAAACCTTTAGCTTTACATTTCAAGGATCATTTGATACCATGGAAAATTCGGCCGAATGTGTTGTATCGCAGATATGAAAGAAACATGCGTTCGGATCTACTGGTTGTAGTTTTACATGACTTTTGCATGATACGGTGCATTGAATCAAAAACCAACACCGAACGGCCGATAAGCCGGTAAGCAGCAAGTTTGATTTGATGCGCCAGGAAAATGCTGTTACCGGCCCCATGAACCAGCTGATAGATCAAAACCAGCAATCAACGATAGAAAGGAAATGTAGGTGGAAAGATCAGAGGAAAACAAAGGTTTGGAGTACACAGCAAAAATTATTTCCTGTAAAATTACGCAAATAACCTGTAACAAAAAGGAGCAGGAGATTTACCGTAATTTTACAGGTCGAAAAACAAATTACGTGACATTTAATTTTTAGTGTACAACTTTTTTACAGAACATTTGCTGAAATAATAAATTAATCTTCGTTTACTTTCAAGGAAAAAAAAATAAAATTACAGGTTTTGTCATTACAGGTTGATTTATTTTAAAGGTTGCAGTTTTCAGTGACACGTAATAGTCAAAATTTTTTTCTGTGTAGGCAGCTTAGATTAGTGAGCGATCTTGAGACGTTAGTTAAATATTGGCAGATTGCCCGGTTTTATCCGAGTTGTCCCACATATTTATTACAAAAGTTGGAAGAAGTCCGATCCGGCCCGGTAGTCCGGATTTCATTGAAAAAAGAACTGGTTTTGCCCGGATTTATTTACTTTATTTGCAAAATAATACACCAACAAACATAACAAATTGTTGGGTAAAAAGTATTTATTTATGCGTTCAAATCAAAATTTTTGGAGCAAGTTTTAGAAAAATAAATATAAAAGTTTTTGGAAGCTTTAAATACAATTTAAAATCTTCTGGTGAAAGTTCTTGAAAAAGATTCTGTTTTTAATTTTTCTTCTTGATTTTTGTTTGGATTTTAACAAAATTTGCCCGGATATTGCCCACATTTTTGGGTAACAATTTCGGAATCAAATGCCCGGATTCTGCTAGGTTTTTAGATAAAATTGATTGATTATTACAAGTCCAAAGTCTGTCTTGTCTGTCTGTCTGTCTGTCTGTCTGTCTGTCTGTCAAATTTACAGGGTTGCTAGCGAACCGAGAAAACCGGGAATATCGGGAAAAACTTTGGAATTTCATTGCGTCACCGCGAAACCGGGAAAAAACCTGGAATTTCGGCACCTCACCGGAAAAATTGTCATGTTTGAAATGTTTCCACGGAATTCCAAAAATATTTTTAAATAATTTGTAAATTTAAGTGTAGTTTTTGATTTTTCTCATAAACGCTTTTTTTCGTTCATTATTAAACAAACGAAGTTTGAATCGCTTTGTTAACTAAATGTGAGCAATATGTAATATCTTATTTTTTCGTTCGTCGCAAGTGTGCTACACTTCCAAGCATAACACAAGTGTTATAGATTTAATATTGAAACTATTATCGACAAAACTAATCACAAAACTAACTACAGTCAAACGTCGAAGTGAAAGTATAGAAAGTATAACAACATACAAATGCATTAAAGTGATCTAGAAATGCAACTATTCAATGTGTATTTGATAAAAATCCACTAGAGTGAGTTTCAATATGGAACTGTGGATATTCTCTTTGGTAATATCCTTTCGGTACCAAAACATCAATACAAAACAGGTATTTTTTCTAATTTCCTTGGTCTATTCAGGAAAACGACTGTAGCAACTCTAGCTTATAGAAGGTTTACACTCTCAATAAAAAAGGTTTTGTGCTTCAAAATGCTTGGTATATATCATATACCAAGACCCTTATAGAAGTCTCACTCATCCAGGTCAACTGTACCAGTTTTAGTATTCGACGTCAAATGATTCAGAGTTTGATATAAAAATTTCATTAAATTATGTTATGCAAAAAGCAAATTATTTGGCAGCGTGAGACGTTTTTAAGCAGAGTTACACCTCTTTTCACAAGGAAAAAAAATGGTTTTTCAATGTTGTGTTGTGTATTTCATTTGAATTGGCCTGAAGAACGAAGCATTATATCTCAAGTGTTTAGTTTTTAATGCTTCCTACGTTAAACATTTGCTTAAAGTTTCCTACTCTGGAATATATGTCTTATGTAAAAATTGTGTCGGAAAAAGCTCGTCTCGAAACCTTACCCAAGTAACCAAAAGTTCCATAGAATGGTCTCTTAGAAGCTTACTCAGCCCTGATTGAAGGCTTTATAGCGTTCTACTCAGCTGAAATTTTAAGTTCTTATTGATACTTTCAAGTTCCATAAACAAAGCTGAGTAGAAGGCTACTCAGCTTCAAATGAAACTTTGAAAAAAAAAATCTTGCAAAAATAAAGCGTTACTTTTTCACTTTGAATTCGGATCTGCTTTAATCTTTATTACTATTTATATTTGTTTCTATTTTCAACAATTTTAAACTTACTTGAAAAATTTTCCTGCATGGAGATTTGAACCTGAACCTGTGGAATGAAAGCTGAGCACGTTACCTTTGAACCATGGCTGTTTTCTGATTCAATTGTATTTAAAACATCTATTTGAAATAATTTACGGGTTATCCTTTTATAAGTAGGCGCGATGAAAAATAGTAAACAATCAGCTTCAAAAAGTATAAACAGAAGTTGTGAAACGAGGACTGCCGTACGAAATAAATTATCCTTGCCTCAATTTTGCTGACCATGAATAGATAATATCCGTGTAAGTCGTATCCACATTTAAATTTGAACGTTAGTGCACGAACTGAATTCTTTTTTGTAGCATATGTATCTCAATTTGTTTCTAGTTTTTATATTTTCCTAAATTAAAACACATTTCATGTACATTTTAGATTGGCTGAAACCAAAGAAAACAAAATTGAAGAAAATTATCAATTTTTACGGCAAATCCTCGCATTCAACGTTGGAATAATGATGAGCTCAATCGACCCACATTTCCTAAGTGTCCATCAATGAACTTCCCGTCGAAATAATCTGCCTTTGATGTTTGTTGGAATGTACTAGGTGCTGGATGTGTCGTTAATGTTGCTGTGAGAGTTACTTTCATTGAAAAGAGAAACAAGAAGATTCGGAATTACTATGTTTCTACTAATGCGAAATCGTAAAAACTATGAAATGTAGTCTGATAGTGAATATTCATATGTAATTAACTTAATAATATACAATCGCTGATAAATATGCATTTCCCAAATAATTTTTACTTTATTTATGTTTTTTCCTCCACCCATTTTTGTCCAATTCACCATCGAAGTAGGGATAATGCAACTTTTTTGGGAAAACTTATGAGCATGATAGATCGAACTGTCACCAATTAAGAATGTTCCAAAACTAAAGAGTTTGTGTTTGACAACTCTGGTTCAAGGAAAGCTGGTGCTGAAATTTGACTTTGAATTAGTAAAATATTCTCATAATATTTTTTTTTTCTCATTCCATTTTGTTCCAATAACGCGACGGTAATAAAGCAAACCATTCTTTCTTATTTTTTGTAAATAATCCATTTTTGTTCACAAATTGAGAATGCTTTCGAAAATTTTTTTAAGAGAATGTAAACAAACCATTTGAAAAATTTTAACACAACTCAATTCGCATTGAAGTTCCGCATAGAACCAAAAAGTTCGTAAGAAGTTCCGCAAGGAACCAAAAAGTTCGTAAGAAGTTCCGCATGGAATCAAATAGTTCGCAAGAAGTTCGTAACGAAGCACGATAAGCCGAGTTGATATCCGAACTTTTTAAGGTACTTAGAACGCACAAATATGTTGTATGCTACTTGTTTAGACTTTTTATGTTCGTTCAGAAGTCCAAATGAAGCACTTAAGGAAAACGGATTTTATTTCTCTCGAGTACCTTTTACTCAGCGAAATGTGAACTTTAAACGTACAAGATTAAGTAGCTATGTGACTTTACGTTACTTGGGTTATGTCCTTACGCTCCTACAAAAAATATTTTACATTCAAAAGATTAAAGTTAAGCTTTGCCTTATCCACGATTTTCTATATTTTAACGAATCTATAGTCAAATGACTAAGTCTCTACTAAAGTTATTCATTGTTTTGTATTGAAAAAATAAACAATTTTTTCTAAAACATGTCTTTGGATTTGTACAAGAAAATATAACTGCATTCAGCAAATAACTAAATATTTTAGTGGAATCTGATGATTTTATTCCCCATTCAAGTTGACATTTAATATTATGTTTCGATGGATTTTTTTCCATATTCCTATACAAACTACACAATTTTTTCTAAAACTCTATAAAAATTCTAGAAAATTTCACAGTGGCTGAAAAGCACATCTACATTATAGTTTCAAGATCAATTTAACCGGACTTATTTTTGCAAAATTGTTGAAATAGTGGAGCAAACCAACAAATAGATGCCTATTTCGTTAGATACGTTTGAAAACAATCTTGAAAGCCTGTCAATTTGATACGAAAAGACTACGTGTTAAAAACGCCTAAGTATTTGTCATGATTTCTAACCGATAAGCAAGTTTTGGGTTACAGTTGATAGAAATTTGAGACCTTTTACATTGAATTTTTTATTCACCATGATTTTATATTAAAAAACGAGTATAATAAATGAGAAAGTCATAATTTATAACCGGAAAAAAACCGTGGAAAAACCGGGAAAAACTTTGGAATTCCAAAACGAAAAATCGCTAGCAACCCTGAATTTAGCATGTGGTAGTATTTGAGTACGAGGAATGTGAGGGCCTTTCTTACATATTTTAACATAACTCGAGAACTAATCAAGATATTGGCTCCAAATTTAGTATGGGGGGTATTGGAACACAAGAAATGTTTCTATGGTTATTTTCGACCCCTCCTTTCTTCAGTGGATATATAGGCAAGGGGGAGGGGGGGGGGGGTCTTCTATACATTTTTATTGCATAATTTGAGAACTATTCGAGCAAATGGATCCAAATTTGGCTTTGAGGAGCATTTCTGTACGACTAAGGGTTCTATGAATATTTGATACCCTTCTCTTCTTTTTTGTAGAGAGATAGAAAGGGGGAGACTTCCTTTACATTTGGTATTGGAATCATAATTGGAAAACTTATGAAGCATATGAATCTAAATTTGGCACGGAAAAGTGATATTTTGAGAATCCTCTGTTCTTTCTGTGGGGAAATTTTAAGGTGAAGGGTGTATTCATACAATTTTTTTCATCACTCGAAAACTAATCCTGCAAATGGAATTTAACTTGGTAGGGTATATGAGTTGTTACGAGGAATGTTTCTAAGAATATTTTATATAACTGCCTTCTTCCAGTGGGGCGATAGGAAGGAGAGAAGGAGGCTCCGTTACAATTTTTCGAGAACTAATCGAGCAAATGGAAAAAAATTTGATATGGGAGGGCATTTCTATACGATAAATGGTTATATGCTTATTCGAGACTCCTTTCTCCTTCAATTGGAGGTAAAGTTAGGGAAGAGGGGAGCTCACATGAAATATTGTTGCTTATACAAAGAACTTATCAAACAAATTGAACCAAATATGAGAAATCATTTGGGTACGAGAAATGGTTGTATTGTTATTTAAAACACTGTCTTTTTTCCAGTGAGTACATAAGAAATAGGGAGGGGGTCCAATACAATTTTCTTGGTATAGAAGTAATCAAACAAAAATAATCAAATTTGTCTTGGGAAGGTTTTTGAGTACAAGATATGTTTCTATGGAATTTTACAGACCCCTATGCCTTGCAGTGTGGTGAGGGGAGGTTCCATATAAATGTTGATGTTTTGCTTAAAACTTATCAAACAATATAACCAAATTTGACATGAAAGATTTTAATTACGAAAAATGGGATCTCTCCCTCCTTCCAGCTTTAGCGGATGGAAAGGGGAAAGGGGGACTTCATTCAATTTTTTGGCATAAACTGAGTAGTTATAATGCCTACAAAAAAAATTAAATAATTTCTTAAAATTTAATTTATTTTTGAAAGGTGTTGCAACGCACACCGGGTCACCTAGTTAAATAATAAAAAATGATAATGATAGAAATTGATAATAATCAATCTAAAAAGAAATAACAAGCCTGAACGGTTTTATTGTTATGGCCATGTAGCATTTAGTTTCAACTCAATTATTTGGAATTCAGGTGAAGTCTAGTCAAACCGAATCACAATCTGTTACTGTATGAAGTAGAAATGTTCAATTTACCTTTTCTAAGATACTGTGAATTGATTTTTAAATAATTTGAAATTTTATTAGAAGACATAAGTAGAAAATATATGATTTGAATTTTGAAAATTGCTACTTAGGATTGAATATTGGAAATTTACTTCGATTCGTTTAAGATAAACTGCAGCTTCTTCTCGAAGTACCCCAGCAGAAACGCACGCTTCTGTTTGACGTCGTACTGCTGCAGTTCACGACCGATCGGTTTGTTTCGGGTTTCCGCATAAAATTGATCCAACAGCTTGCTCAAATGAACATAATTTCCGGCGGTAACTGGGCGGCGACCTCTAAGCTCGCTCTGAACAGCTTTCAACAATTTTCCACAGAAACTAGGAAATTCCGGTTGATCCTTACCATTCTTGCAAGCTCTCTTCAAAAATTGTTCGAAATCATCATCGCCTGATTTGTTCTCGCAATTCTGTGATAACAACGTAGGTTTTCCGTTGTCCATTCGGGACCACTTGGGTACTTCACCATCATCGGTAACCGAAAAAACCAGATAGGCACAGGCACCTCTACCATTCTCGAACTTCTGCATACACACATAGCTGGAAAAGTCATTGGCTATCACTTGGGTACAGGTAGTTGTGGTGGAAAGGTTTTCTGGTTTCGGAAGATTCGCGGAGGTCATGTCCAGATTGCTTCTCGTAATCGTGCAAGGAAGCTTCGCCAAATTTCCCTTTGGGGGTTTGGCTTGAAAAATTGGATCCAAACATCCGGACTGAATGCAGTTAACTAATTTAACGAGGTACAGATTGCGTTGCCGCTTAGCTTCGACTCCGGGATATTGTTTCAGGCACAGTTTTTCGAACCACGATTCTATGAAGGCTTTTTCGACCGGTCTGTTGGAAAATGCTTGGATGTTGTTGCGAGCGAAGTTCAGAATGAAGAGGAAATGTTGATCCAATTTCTGTTCCTGTTCACTGGCCATTTTGAGTGACAGTTTGAACTTTTACCTACTTAGTTTTTTTTTTCAACATAAAATAGCTAAAACAAATACGTCGAAAAATAGAATTTTTCTCGAAAACATTCAAATGTAACACCTTTCGGTACTGGAAAGTTATAAATCTAGGTCGTTTATTTTTTTCTCAGATGAATAAATTCGAGTAATTCGCTTGGGGCCAGTGCCCTATACTGGATCTCCCTGTATGGGATTGGCATAGAAATTGAAAAATTATTTATTGTTTTATACCTTACGAATGTAAAAACGATGAGGCAGCCAATAACCATATGTCATCGGCGGCAAAATTCTGGACTCACTTTTGAGCTGAGTGTTAATGTTGGTTGGCCGTAGGAAGAATTTGACTTATGGGGTTTTTTTGTGGCAAAATTTCCACTATAACATTTTTGCTTGAACTATTCATACGTAAGGAAAAGTAAAAACATGTGTAGGTTCTATCTCATTATTCATGTTTAAGTTATTTCACATTAAAAGATTTTTATTTTTATTCCCAACTTTCGGTTATAAGTCTTAGAAGTTACCTTTTTTTTTATTAATTAATTTTTATATATTAATTAATTAAATGAGGAATTTTGAGGGCTTCAATTAAAAAAAAATTATACACACTTAATCTTTTCTCCTGTGGTCGGGACGATTTCGTCCTGTATTTTCAATAGCTGAAATTACAGGACTTTTTTAGGGCAAAAAAATGCTAAGGAAAAAAACTGTCAAAATCACCTGTCGGCTTTAAACGATGTTTTCCTGTAATTTGCAGAGATCTTTGAAATATTTCTGGAAGCTCGAAACTTTTTTCTCCTGAGATTTGTAAAAAATTAAGGAATCCTCAGGTACAGATTTAAGAAACTCTTGGGTACAGACCTTTTTCTTGGTGTTTTTTTCTCTCTGGTTTGTTTCATATTTGTTTAAATTTGAACTCATGAACAGAAAACAGCATTTGGTCAGTTATCCTGATCGTTACTGGAATTATCAGATATTATCGCTGGACAATTTGAAGTTGTATTCTCAACTTACTTTGAAATTCATTTTTAATTTCAAGCTATTCGCATCACGCGCTTGGTTCAAATTGGTGAAATGTTGGACTTTCCTCTCGATATACTTTTTTCTAATTTTCAAGCTGTATTCGCTATTAGGAATTCAAAACAATTCGTTCAAAACAATTGATTATTTATTTTCATAATATATGTATTTATATTCTATTAGTTTTTATACTTTCCACTCGACAAAAACTTTTTTTAACTTGAAATTTTAAACAATTTGATTCCGCTTGATTTTCAATTTGATAAGATTCAACCACACTTTTTTATATTTCAAGCTGTCTTTTCGACCCGCTTGAAATTTCTATCTTTAATTCTAAAGGGACCGTTCAGATACCACGTGGACAACGGGGGGGGGGGGGGGGGGGGGGTGAGGTGGTATGGAAATGTCCACGCTTGTCCACGGAGAGGGGGGTAAGGGTTTGGGTCATGTCCACGTGGACATACTTACTTTCAAAATATTTTCTAAAGGTAAATGAATATTAAGATGTTTATATCAAAATCTTACAATTGCAAAGTGCAAACAACTAAAGTTGCCACTTGAAAGCAAGTGATAAATATGATAATTTAGAAATATTTTTTTTTTAATTATTTTATTTCAGGAAATGCTCATTCGGCTTTTATCAAAATCAGCCATTTCAATAATAAAAAAAAAACAAAAAGTGGTGTTTTCCATTTAGAAATAAAAACAATTTCGAACGGCCCCAAAGCTGTCCTCTCAACCTGTTTGATTATCAATTTGATAACTCGCTTGTAATTTCTATCGATATGTTCAGGCTGTCATCTCAACTCGCCTTTTCGAATTCAAGCTGTCCTCTCAACTCACTTAAAATTTCTATCGATATGTTAAGGCTGTCCTCTACACTAGCTAAAAATGTCTATCGATATGTTCTGGCTGTCCTCTCTACTCGTGTTTCAATTTCAAGCTGTCCTCTCCATTCGCCTTTCAATTTCAAGCTGCTTGAAATTTCTATAGATATGTTCAGGTTGTCGCCTTTAAATTTCAAGCTGTCCTCTTAATTCGCTTGGAATGTCTATAGACATGTTCAGGCTGTTCTCTCAACTCGACTTTCAATTTCAAACTGTCCTCTCAACTCTCTTAAATTTTCTATCGATATGCTTAGACTGTCCTCTCAACTCGCCGTTCAATTTCAAGCTGTTTTCTCAACTCGCTTAAAATTTCTATCAATATGTTCAAGCTGTCCTCTCAACTCGCCTTTTCAATTTCTATCGATATGTTCAGGCTGTTCTACAAACTCATCTTTCAATTTCAAGCTGTTCTCTCAACTCTCTCAAATTTTCTATCGATATGCTAAGGCCTGTCCTCTCAACTCGCCTTTCATTTTCAAGCTGTCCTCCCAACTCGCTTAAAACTTTTATTGATATGTTCAGGCTGTTCTCTCAACTCGCCTTTCGATTTTAAACTGTCCTCTCAACTCGCTTGAAAATTCTATTGGAATGTTCAGGCTGTCCTACAAACTCGCTTTTCAATTTCAAGCTGTCCTCTCAACTCGCTTTAAATTTCTATCGATATGTTCAGGCTGTCATCTGAACTCGCTTTAAATTTCTATCGATATGTTTAGGCTGTCCTCTCGACTCGCCTTTCAGTTTCAAGCTGTCCTCTCAACTCGCTTGAAATTTCTATCGTTATGTTTAGGCTGTCCTCTCAACTCGCTTTTTCAATTCAAGCTGTTTTCTCAACTCGCTTAGAATTTTTATTAATATGTTCAGGCTGTCCTCTCAAGTCGCCTTACAATTTCAAGTTGTTCTCTCAACTCGCCTTTTCAAATTCAAGCTGTCGCTTGAAATTTTTATCTTTTTATGTTCAGGCTGTCCTTTCAACTCACCTATCAATTTCAAGCTTTCCTCTCAACTCGCCTAAAATTTCTATCGATATGTTCAGGCTGTCCTCTCTACTCGCTTTCCTAGCTGTTCTCTCAATTCGCTTGAAATTTCTTTTGATATGTTTAGGCTGTTCTCTCACCTTTCAATTTCAAGCTGTCCTTTCAAATCGCTTGAAATTTCTATCGATATATTCAGGCTGTTCCCTAAACTCGCCTAACATTTTGAAGCTGTTCTCTCAACTCGCTTGAAATTTCTATCGATTTGTTCAGGCTGTTCTCTCAACTCGCCTTTCAAGTTCAAGTTGTCTTCTCAACTCGCTTGAAATTTCTATCGATATGTTTATGCTGTTCTCTCAGCCCGCTTGAAATTTCTATCGATATATTCAAGCTGTTCCCTCAACTCGCCTATCATTTTGAAGCTGTCCTCTCAACCCGTTTGGATTTGTGAACATAGTCCAGCTGTCCTCAAGACTTGCTCAACATGTCAATTTTCTTTTCATCAATTCCAGTTTCGGTAATATTTCAAAACTCGCTCATTTGCTCTTTCATTTTGAGCAATTTACATTTCACATAATTCACTCATTCTGCCTCATTTTTTTGTACCGGGTAATTAATGAACTGCTTGATTTTTAAGCAAGTTTGTTAAAAATTGTTTCAATGTGGATCGTTTATCACATTTTTTTTTATCTTTTTTGGTTCAACTTTTTTCAAATAATTTCTCGTTTTTCGAAGTTTACGGTTGTCAAATGTGCAGATCTGTCCGGAGCTGCGAAGCTCGAAAGCCGCACTGGAGAGCACCTCAATCCCGAGCTACCACTCTGCCACTCTGCTCGCTTTCTCGCATACCGGCTGACTGACTGCGTGCACGCTTGGGGAGAACGATCCGATCTCGGTTTAATCCATTCACCCAAAGAGATTGGCTTATCGAAAGATGGGTTCGATTTTAACTGTTCTTTCGTTCTAATTTTTGCCATGGAGGTATGCAGCCTTTCCTTTGGTTTAATCAACGTGTATTGGCAAAGAAGATCATGGTGTCTCTGATGGAACAATTATATTTATCGAAAATTTGCATCGCTGGGACATACCCCTTTCATTTGAGCCCAAATTAGAAATAATTCACCGGGGGGTCTTGAACAATTTATTTGTTCGAATATTTTTTAACCTTTTTAATGTTTTTTTTTCAAAGATAAAATCATACAAAAACTGTGAAAACGCTCGTCTTACCTTTAGCGTTGATCCAACTCCATATGTCAATAACATGATTTATTAGGAAATTTCCCTGGCTACAACTGGAAGACATCAACGTGATACATATTAAGAGAAATGAGTTAGAATGACACAAACAGAGTGCTTATTATTTCATTTGAAAAATCTAATCAAACTTCTCATAACTGATTCTACCGAGACCGGAAATAGTATTCTACGAGCTTAGTTATTGGTTGTAGAATGTATAAATATTCAAAATAGTTTATTTACATTAAAAAATCAATCTTTTACATAAATTTGATCAGGACTGTCTGAAGTTATGAGCATTTATGGGGTTTTATTATTCCGGATCAAATATCAAATTCTTTTTTGTCACTTCGATTTTTCCAAAGATCCCGAAGTGGGGAATAAATAAAGTTTAAGATATTTTCAACGAAAATTTGATACATTCTTCGAAAATTCAAACAGTTGAAAGGGCGAAAGCCAAACTGTGGATAAATTTTTTTTCAATTGTTTGTTCTAAATTTTCTCGATTTTTTTTTATTTTGTGCAATATATGTAGATTGTACATATACAAGTTTGTTTCAAACCAGCTTTTGTGCATTTTTTTCCACTTTATTGAAAATTTGAATTAATTTTTATTACAGACCACCTACCTCCAAAAACGCTTATTTATGAATTCAAACAAAACGATAGGATGAGTTTTTTTTTAGTTAAGAGTATATTAAGAGTTTCATTATCCTTGTTAAAAAGACATAGCCGATTTAGGCTTTACAGACTGAACAAATGACGTGGACAACTTAAGATTAACATTCAACACCCAATACCGAGATGGGAATCGAACTCATGCCATCAGTTGATCAGCGATTACCGTCTTACCACGCTAACCACTCGACCACCGAGACCTTGTGGTACCCGTGTCTAAGGTTTAAAAGTGAAAAGTATGAAAACCTTCAGAAATTATTAAAAAGGATGAAAGATTTTCAACGAAGATCTTCGGTTTCGAAATCCAGGTGGATTATTTAAAATTTGAGCTTAAATGTTAGAAGAAAGCCCTATTTGTTTCCTAGTTCCAAATATTTGTTCATGAAGTTCTCACACCTACTTAGCTCAAAATATGAATAACTAAATTTTCAAGAAAAGCGAGAAACATTTATTTCATAATAAAGCCCTACAAATGCTCTTTACTACAGATTATCCTGAACAAATTTTTGAAAGATTGATTTTTTAATGTAAATAAACCATCCTAAACATTTATACACTCTACAATCAATAACTAAACTCGTAGAATACTATTTCTGGTCTTGATAGAATCAGTGGTGAGAAGTTTGATTAGATTTTTCAAATGAAATAATAATCACTCTGTTTGTCACATTACAACTCTTTTTGCTTAATTTATATCACTTTGATATTTTCTGAGTGGTAGGAAATTTCCTAATAAATCATGTTATTGACATATGGAGTTGGTTTAACGTTGAAGGTAAGAAGAGCGTTTTCACATATTTCTTTATGATTTCGTCTTTAAAAAAACTTAAAAAAAAAATAAATTGTTCTAGAATCCCCTGTAGATTATTTCAAATTTGGGCTCAAATGAAAGGGGATAGTCCCAGCTTTTGAATGGTGCAAAAATGAGCGATTCTAATTTATAAAAAAAAAGTTTTCTCCCAAAGATACCGTGAGATGATAAAAAAATGATTTGCCTATTTGAATCGCATTTTCGTTAATGTTTTCACCATCTCTAGTTTTCTTTGCTATTAAAATTATATCCACGTTTTCAACTTGAGAGAATAGAACTCTCTTGAAGGTTTTTTTTTAAATTAAACATCTACCTATGAAAGGACATTTACCTTCACAAAATTCTTTGACCAATCTAAAGATAGCAGGGACTGAACACTTGTGTTCAGAGCTGCAAATGGTTAGTGTCGGCCATTTGCTTCCAATGTTTTAAACTTGAAACATTTCTGCACTCTGCATGCTATAATTGACCTTGACCTATTTTCTCCCCCTCCTAGATACAACCTCATTGATTTGCAATAGACAGCAATATAAGATAAACGTATCTGGGAAGTACTGGATAAGTCGCCTCGTACGACATGGACCAGTATCCCAGTGCATAGTGGTCCGAAATAACTAAAAGTGGGTTTTTCTCAGCGCTTCTATCTTTCATCTTATCTCTTAAGTCTTCAGAGTATTTGCTCCTTTAACCATGCTTCATAACTTGAAAGCATTAAAAGTTAGTCAAAGTCCACTATAAAAAAATTGAAAATTCTAACTTTTTTATTTCAATAGATCGAGCTTCACTTTATACTACAAAGTTGTAGAGTACGTAAAAATATGAAACTTTGTTCTTGATGTATTGAACAAAGTTTCATATTTTCTATCACTCTATCTCTTTTGAGAGCAGAGTGACAAACGTTTTATTTTGAAAGTTATTTAAAAGTTAGTTTTTTAAACTGAACTAGATGTTCTGAACATTTATTGGGACATTCAAATCACACGTTTTGCATAAGATTTCAACATTCTTCGAAGTTTCCTAGCCAACTTATTGCAATTTTAAGTCTCAACTTCATGAGCGTTTATTGAAAAAAACGTACAAGTTGGTTTTTAAAACCTCATAAATCATATTGAAGTTTGCACCAAGTGCAACAAATTGGTGTTGACGCGATTTGTCTCCACGCACTCATATTTGAACACCACAAGCATATATTTGATGTGTTTTGCGTCAATACTGATGTTATGAAATTGGTACATCTTTGTACCTGAAAATAATCACATTTCCGATGGATGGAAAGAAATAGAGAAACATGAGGCATCAAGGAACGAAAGAACATAAGCCGTAAATATCTTGAATTTTTCGAAAAAAGATACAACGGCTCACCGGCAGGACTTGAACCCGCAATCTCCGCTTCAGTACAACAGCGCGTCGATGGGTGGGGATAGAGAAACAAGGGAGATCAATAGTAGGAATAATCACATTCGGGATATACATGGTGTTTCGATAGAAGGTCCAGCATTTGATCGGAGGAGCTCGATTGCTCGTGTTGGCCGATTTCATTACGTTCACCGTGCGGAGATTGCAGGTTCAAGTCCTGCCGGTGAGCCGTTGTATCTTTTTCGATAAATTTTACGGCTTATGTTCTTTCGTTCCTTGATACCTCATGTTTCTCTATTTCTTTCCATCACCTACGAAAATGTGTCTTATGACAATTATAGTTAACCCCGCCTAAAGGGTTAAATATTGACGCTGGTTGAACAGACGTCTCTTAGAATGGAGGCAAATATTTTCCTTTGTTGACAATCATTTTGATGCATTATGTTGATTACGTTTTCGAGGATATGCCAGACCAAGCTCTCCCTATCTTAAAAATATATATATAAATAACAATACATTTGAAATCCGACAGATATTTTCCCTAAAATTATGAACGAGTGTTTTAACCGCTATTCTAACGTTCAACTTTTTCTTCCCTCTATCAACAGGAAAATCCTCCCGTTCCGACGACAACGACAACGACAACAGCCATGTAGTGACGCGACGGGGCAAGAAATCGTCCAGCATTTGCTTCCAGATGCCGGCTGCCGGTCTCGGAGCTCGTCCACCGAGCATCATCAGCAGCAGCACCACCACCGATGAGGGCGGCTTCAACGAACCCTCGCCGGAGATCAAGGCCAAGCTGAAGCCGGCGTATGACTTTGATTCGGTTGCTCCGGCCCTTCCGGCATCGCCCCCAGGCCGACGACCGGCCACCGGCGGCGAGGACAGTTCGATACAACAACCGCTGGTGAGGGGGGATCAAGCTGATGAAGGGGAGCTGAACTACGTAGAACTCGGATACCGATTGCGCCCGGATGGAACCGAAGCGAACGAGATCTACGACGATCTGTATCAAAGTGCCAACATTAACATCAACAACAACAACAGCAGCAGTATTATCACCAATAATAGTAATCAATCAGCGTTAGACTTAGGCAACGGTACTAGTGTAGAGAGTAGGAACGCGCTTAACAATATTCGATCTCATTACGTTATCAACAACAATCAACAACAAAATCTACTGCCATCAGCAACCACCATTAACGGGGGAACCGGAAGTGGATTGAACAATGTGCCAACAATGGATCGGGTGGTGTACGCCTCGATCATTCCGACCGCATCCGGAGAGTCGTCTTCAACTATCACCAGCAGCGAGCTGGCGTTTATGGACGTTGAAAAGGACGAGGCCAAAATTCTCGACTACGACGAGTTGAGCGGAAGTGAGAAAGGTTACCATAGTCCGCAAACCCTTCTGGACCCAACGAGAACGACTCTCGCAGGTCCGGCAATCGCAGCTGTCGCCCAACCGGAAGACGACGACGATGACTACAGCAACAAGACGCTACCGGATCCACCGTCGATGGCGTCGATGCGACCGCCTCCAATTCCCGAAGGACCACCGCTCGATCTGCTGCAGGACGTCCAGTATGCCGACGCTAGCGACGCCGAACCCGACAGTCTGGTTCTGCCGGATGAGATGACGGCCGACGAGGCGGAAAGGTTACTCAGTTCGAGGTATGTGATCTTTCTCTAACTAGCTCTAGGCGCCACCACATATTGCCACCACGCCGCACTTTCACTCCGTGGTGCGTTTAGTGTGTGTTTGTTTAGTTGGAATGTTAGCTAGTTTAGTTAGTAGCCGGACCATCTCGATCGGCGTATTTAGCACGCCACGAATGTATGCCAGCTATGTGTGGCATTTGTTTTAGGAAAAAAATTTTCTTTTGTTTTGTTCAATATCGGTAGGGTGTGTCAAATTTTTTTTCAATAGAACTCCAAAACATCTAGATTCTAAAAAGTTTCCTTTTTGTTTAATTTTTCCTGGATTAATTCACTGTATTTGTCAAAAGGAACAAAAACAACAAATTGTGTTGTAGTAATTTTTATTTATGCGTCCAAAACGAAATTTTTAGCAAGTTTAATAAAAAATCATGAAAGGTTTTTTTGAAAACCTAACTAATTTTGAAAAATTATTTCCAATTTTTTTTTCTTGATTTGTGCTGAGCAATTGCCTTAGATTTTAACCAAATTTGCCCGGATTTTTGGTCGACAATTTTGAAATCAAATGCTCGGATTTTGCCAGGTTTTTAGATAAAATAGCCCGGATTTGTCCGACCCGGATACGTGCAGAAAAAAAATCTGGAGACCTTATTGTAGAGTGTTCCCATGTTCAGAATAGTGCTTTGTTTACATATCGCTCTTTTATATACATTTGATCATGATACTTCTGTTTTTTTTGAAACAGAATTTTGGTATCACTATTTGACACACCATATTTCTTAATTCAATCGAAAATCAATCGCCTTTTTTCGGTTATGATTTTCAGATTGTATGATTTACATACTTTGGGAGTAATGTTGTAGAGTGTAGCAAAAACGTTGAAAACTTGCTGATTTAATCGTGAAAGAAGCCATAAAATTGAAAAATAAAGAATTAACAACTTGTGTGAAAAGTTGCACTATTGAGTTCAAATGCTTTGATAAAGGCTCATAAAATAAATCAAGAATTATGCCCAACTACTAGCCTAATAGTCTTCAACACCAACTGGAGTGTAGCTTCTTCAGCAGAAATGACAAATGTGAAATTAATCTCGAAGAACGTGCTGCTAGGTTAGTTAATTCCATCCGCTACTAACAGCCACTAGGGACCGATTATTCAAAACAGATTTTATGTAGCCCCCCATTCATACTAATATAGGAGTATCTCTGTCTGCACAAACAGTAGCAGTCAAGACAAGACTCGGGGCAAACACATGACAGCATCGACCCAAATATCAAATACCAAAAGGTCTTTTTCTCCCTTCTTCTTCGGGTTGCCTTTTCATTTTCAGTATAACACACCAAATAGCGACTCACTAACTTTAGTCCAGATCCCAAAACGTGCAGGACTGGCATATTTTGATGAGCTGCTCCCTTTTCTGGATAAGAGTGGGGGTGGAGAGCTCCAATAAAATGAAAATGTAAACCATATTCTGTTCCATCACTTGAAGTTGGGATTAGGTTGGGGAACCAATTTCAATCTTCTAACCTAGTTTGTCAAATCAAATTTTTTTCGATGTTTTGTAACTTTAAGTTCATCAAACTTAAAAAAATGTTTTAAGAGAGGAAGATTTAAAACCTGAAATGGTAGGAGATTCTACTACATTTAAAATATTAAGGCAATGAAAAGAAAAAAAACCATTTTTATTAATGGTCTGGCTACTGAATGAATGGTATTTTTCCCCTGTTTTATCTCAATCTCAATAAGCATATTGCCGGCATTGTATCTGCTGCCCTTTTGATGGAACAGAACTGTCTTCTCCAGACATCATCTTTGCTTGATTTCGAATGAATGGAAAAACCATCATCAGGCAATGGATGATTCGAAGCCTTTGTATTGAAAAGAAAAAAAAACATACTGTTTTTTCCCTTCTGGGTTGTCGTTTATTTATAAAGACTAAGCGTTGAAGTAAACTTTAATCTTTACATCCTTACTTGAAAAATTACTTAGTGATATCTTTAAAATGAAATTTTTATCTGGCTCTACCTAATGTTTAGGGATTTTCTTTTTTATCTGGCAATTTGCGCCGGGGGTCTTCAAATCTTTCCCAAAATGGCAAAGATTCAATTTTACGACTAAAAACACAAGGATTTTTTTTCAGATTTCTAAAAATTTTATTTTTCGAGTAAGATTTGGCTGATTTTTTTCCCATCACGCTATCTCAAAAACTACTAGAAAGATCGCCATCGCCATAATATCAACTCATAATCACGAACATTTATTCTTCAGAAGTATTTAACTAGATAAATAAATTGTGTTAGGATGAACCTTTTTTTTTTGCTACGCTCGTAACATTTTTTTTTTTCAAACCATTAGAAACAGATCCTTAGTTTGCTCGTACTCTAGAATAGGCTGGCGCCTCAAAATCCAAGCTTTCAACCAACCACCTGTATTACAATCTTAGTTTCAGCTCGTTCATGTTATTCTATCATTTTTTATTTATTTATTCTATGATTGTTTTATCACGTGTCTCGTTTCCGGAATGTGCCTTCCTTCCTACACCTGTACAAAAAACCAAACTGTAAACTCCTGCCGTTACCTGTACTTGTACCTGTTGCTGCTGATGTGAATGATGGCTGCCTCCTTCATCTCTGTACCAATCACACACCACATGGATATGCGCCCTTCTTGTGCATGTTGTTGAAACCTGAATTCTCTCGTATACAAACCACATTATACTAAACCATCATCATCTTCATCATATAAATTTTCTGTTTCTACATTACGAAAATAAACGCCACACCAACTATATACTACTGCTACTCGTTACAACTGTATGATATTTCATGTTACACTCGCTCCTGTTACTGTTCCTGTTAAACTGTTGTACCGCTCATTTCTGTCTGTAGTATTCTGGAGTACAGAATAAGGTAATCGAATTTAGTTTGAGCTTCCACGTTAACATAAAAAAAACTGATTTTGGATGTTTTTCAAAACCATTTTTCTAGGCAACAACCTCTCCTCTCAGACGAGCAAGCCCGTGAAGTGGAACAGATTCTTCTCAACAACAAAGCCAAAGCAGAGACGGAGGCGCAACCTCCGGTTTCCCAGCAAGTTCAGCAACCGGCCCCCCGATCGCCGCCCCAGTCTCCTCCCTCGACTGCATCCTCGCTTCCGGATCCGCCACCGCCATCTGCGACATCCGACGAGCCCGACTGGCTCCAAGATGTCCTGGAAGCTCCGAAAGTTGCAGCCGCCTCAACAACTACTCCAGCGGTCAGAGAAAAGCCACCGCCACCTCCACCACCTCATCGGACAACCGGCCCTCTGGATACTTCCAGAGCCGCCGCCTCAACCACCACCCTAGAACCTCCTCCGCCACCCAGTCGTAACAACTCCACTAGTCAGATCGAGGAAACCAGCCTCGGCAACAACACCACGACTGATCTACTCAACCAAACGATCCTGGATTCGTCCTCGATCCTGCAGGATTCGTACGTCTCGACGGCCGACTCCTCGATGCCCAGCGTTACCACCACCTCCGACAGTTTCAATCTGAGCAAACAGGAAGAGGAATACCACCACCGGGATCAGAACGGAGGCGATGCCGAGGCGGATGTTTCCGCCGATGAGAGCAACAACTCCGGCTTCTACATTCCGGAGTATCCGCCAGTTAAGAGCAAGGAGGTGTTCGTCAACCAGGATGGGGTGCACTTCTTCGAGGATGGCAACTTTTGGATGGAAGTTCCAGGGTTGCTGGAGTCTGATCGGGACGATGAAGAGGACGACCCTCGGGTTATTAAGAAGAGCACTAAAATTAGATTCAGCACTAAACCTATCCAAGTGTTTTCGACCTTTTCGGTGAACGATTACGACCGAAGGAATGAGGACGTGGATCCGGTGGCTGCTTCGGCTGAGTATGAGCTGGAAAAGCGAGTCGAAAAGATGGACGTGTTTCCGGTGGAACTGATGAAGGGTCCGGAGGGACTGGGACTGAGTATCATTGGTATGGGGGTGGGAGCTGACGCCGGCCTGGAGAAGCTGGGTATTTTCGTTAAGACGATTACGGATAATGGAGCAGCCGCTCGCGATGGAAGGATACAGGTGAGTTCATTTGGTTTTTTTACGGTTGTAAGTTTTTGAAGATCCAAGCTCGAAATCATCTATTTTTTGACTGGTTATCAATCTTAAAGATCTGGTTGTAAAACAGAGGCTCGTGAAAATATGTTGGGCCATTGATTGTCACTTGTCAGCCTAAAGATCATTATTAGACTCATTGATTCAAATAGAATGTAATTTCCTTTTATATTTGTTGAATGAATTTCTGATTCGAAATATTAAAAAGGATGATTCCAACAAAAGATTGAAGCTTGTGCTGAAGAATTTTTATTCCTAGATTTCTGTATTCGAACTCTAAGAAATTCAATTCGATGCTCATTTTTTGATCGATGCTTTTTTACTAGAATTTAAATGCACTCTCTACGTACATACATACAAAATTTTAGTAGTGTTATACACTGCCGGCCAAAAGTTTGGGATCACCCGCTAAAAACATGCAAATTTTGATCGTCCATATCTCAGCCGTCTTAGGATATATTGTAAATCTTCTGATCTCATCTGAAAGATAATGAGCGTTAGCTATTTTGGAGGTATTTTGCCCAGAAATAATGTTGTAGTTTTGTACCTTAAACGACCTTGTATGGTTATCACTTTAAAACATAATTTTTGAATGAATTTATGATACAACATCAATTCCTAAGCTTCAAAATGAACCCATCAGATCTGCAATACGATTTTAGATGAGAAAGATATGAATGAGATAAATTTGCATGTTTTAAAAAGAATGATCCCAAACTTTTGGCCGATACTAAGGGATGATCCCAAACTTTTGGACGATAACTTAAGTGTCTATTTTATTTATTAAAAGTGCTTCCTAAAATTTGTGCACAATTTTTTTATTGTGTTTTGAGAAGTAAAGAATAAGGATTTTAATGCAACTCAAATTTTGAAATTATGTCCACACTGTCCCGAGATGATCGGCTTTGAATATTGAGTGCGATTTTTTGAAAATGTTCTAACTTTAGGTTAAGTTTAAGATACAAAACTAAAACATTATTTCTGGACAAAATACCTCCGAAATAGCTATTGCTCATTATCTTTCAAATGAGATCAGAAGATTTGCAATATGTCCTAAGACGGCTGAGATATGAACGATCAAAATTTGCATGTTTTTTAGTGGGTGATCCCAAACTTTTGGCCGGCAGTGTATGTCTAGAGATAGGTCATTATGTATTATATACTGCAATACTCGTATCAACTAATTTGCTGAGCATGACGGGAGCAACTCATCACGAGCTACCTTACGTACCTATAAATACATCTCAAATAATGATCTACATCTATGGCCAGTGTTAATTTTTTTCACAGTCACAGCTTAATCTTCATTCAACTGACAGTATTCTCTCTGTCAAAGTCAAAGCTTTAAAATAGCTTTCATATTTTTTAATCTTTCAAAGTAAAGGAACTTTTTACCATATTCCTTCCCTGCCATAATCCTTCCAAATTCATTTGAAAGCCGCTCCAATCAAATTCAATAGAAAATAATTGATGTTTTTTCATGAATTATGAAGTCGCAAAATATAAAATAAGAAACCTTGTCTTTGGGAAGATTAAACGAGAAATTAAAACAACCGAGTGATGATTGTTGACAATAGTACCAGTGAAAATGAGTTTAGCTTCGATTTCGCTAGTACAAGCTTAGAAATTGGTTTAGCTCCGATTTTAAATTGCGCCAAGCCAATGGAAAGGGTTAGACTTGTATATGACGAAAACTTGTATCACGAGTTCGCTAGTACAAGCTACTGGTGTCAGTACCGGTAAAAATTCGTTTCGCTCCGATTTCTATTTGCGACCCTTCTTGGGGGGGATGACTTGTGGGTACTTGGGAAAACTATGGTCTATTTCCTTTATCTTCTTTCTCCTTTAACCTCGTTTTCCTTTTTTCTTTTCCTCTTTCGCCATCTTCAGACTGTTACAGAAAACCCCCAGGCGTGTACCGGTTAGGTAACGCTTTGAAAGTAACTCGCGCCCGTCACAGCATCCTCTCCCGTAGGATTTTTAACCACCAAGGCATGGCTGATTGAGAAACTACCAAGCTAGAATCCCGTCATGATCACTTCGAATGGTATCTCCGTTTATTTTTGCTGCAGAAAAGATCGTAGCTGAGTACGTGAGATCTTTACAGTCCCACCACACGTATGAGTCCAGATTAGGGTTATACCGCGCCCTAAGATCGCGTTGCTTTTGAATTATGGTGTCATACGAGGCCCAAGACCTTTTATTAGTTTGTCACGTTTGGTTGACTATTTCGCTCTCTCCGTTCATCATTTTTTTCTGATTCGTATTAGATCGCGCATGATTCGCGAGATTTCGTCGACTATAGCACGCCACGATTGTTCGTCGCGACCCATTTCACTCACAACATTTTCAGCGTTCAAATTTTGAAGTTGTTGACGCCTTGAAATGAACCTGGGCAGACAAAGGTAGCATGTTCTGCCGATTCCAGGCATCTACGCATTCCAGGCAATAAGGCGAGCTGATAATCTTAAACCGATGAAGGTATTGCTTAAAGCACCCATGACGCGAAAGAGCTGCGACAGGTAGAAGTTGACCTCTCCATACTTTCGATTTACCCAGTCTGAAAGTCGCGGGATTACCACTTGAGCATTGACGCTACTCGCTGAACTTTTCGCACTCCTCTAACAGATCTTGCTTCGTAACACTCCATATCCTCCGCCAGAGTTATGTCAATGATGGGAATCATACCAACGATGTCAAAAGCTGCATCTGCTGATATGGTCCTGTACGCACAGGAAACTCGCATGGCTATCAGCCGATGTGTGCTCCGTTATTTGGATCTGTTGCGCTCTATCTCTATCGCAGAGCTCCAGGCCGCTCCTCTGTATCGTAGTTTTGACAGTAATACGCTCGCAAGAAGCGGTCTCTTGCTACTCTTTGGACCATGACAGTTTGGCATAATCCAGGCCAATGAATCGATGACTTTCGATGCACTTTCACAACAGTATTTGTTATGCGCACCAAAACTTAAGAAATTGTCGACCATTACTCTAAGGTATTTCAGCTGCTGTTTCGAAGATGTCGTGTTCGTGTGTCCTCCACCAGTAATCTCCATGTGCGACACAACTCTTTTGTTAGTCACGAGCAGAACTTCTGTTTTATGGTGAGATATCTGAAGCTTAACTTCCTTCATCCAGATGCCAACTTTTTCTACGGACACCGTTGCAAGGTCTTCTACCTCCTCGATTGCTGGTAGTTTCAGCATTAACACCTCATTATACATGGCATTCCAAAGCACAGGTCCTCATATGGAACCCTGTGGAACACCCGCTGTTAGGGCAGTAGATCGTAACCCCAGGATCAATCTATTTCGGCCTTGGTTCAGTCTTCTTCCTCCTGTATATGTTGACAACCCTAGGTTTTTTTGCTTCCGTTTATGGTGCACCGATTGACTATCGCTTTTTCTCGAATCGCACCGACTTGAATGATTCTCACCGAAGACGTCTCTCTACAACGACGCTCGTATGACCCCAGCGGGTGTCGAGAGCCAATCTGATCCAAGGGTATTTCACTACAGTAAAATCTCCCCTCCCCTTCGCTACGAGTTCCGATGCAGGAAACTTTGTATTTCAACTTTTAGGACCAGGTGCACATTACTTAAGTGTTTCCTGAATCTCTGGCTATATTCCATGAAGTATCCGTGTATTGTTAGTAATTACATCAGGTTGTTATCAAATTCATCATGTTTTTGTAAATTCTTTTCCCGACGTTAGGGATCAGACGATGTGTTCTTCTGGAGACAACCATAGCGGAGGGAACGGACCTTCTACGGCTTGCCATTCTCAGAGAATAGAACTCCAATTCCTATCGTAATACCACTTAAAGTTCTTCGGATGGACGGCCGGATTTAATAGTTATTGACTTCATTGGGCAGTTTATTCTCCCATTGACACCGGTTCTGTCATACTGAATACATATCTCGATAGGGTTCTCGGCCTCGATGTGATGCACCAAGAAGACTATCGGTTGTTGATTACTGGCGAGCCTTCCACTCTCACTAAATAGTGGAGATATTCCGTCGGAAAGTAACGCCTATTCAATCCGGCTCGAAGGACCATTTCATGTTCGGTCATAAATAATCCCGGACTGTCTCATCGGGCGGCACTTGCGAAGAACACAACTGCTCTCTATCTCCTTCTCTGGAATTGATCTTTGACAACCCCTAGTGAGTCAGGTGAAGGCAGATCGGTTGTAACCCAAAATTCAAGGAAAACTTCAAATATGAATAATAATTTAGTTATACTATACTACATCAAAACTATTTATCTAATAGATAAGAGATGAAATAAATTTCATGGTTCAGTTTTCTTCCTTCTGTATATGTTGACAACCCTAGGATTTTTGCTCCTGCATATGGTGTACCGATTGACTGTCGCTTTTACTCGAATCGCAGCGACTTGAATGATTCCCGATAAAGACGTCTCCCTACAACGACGCTCATAAGACCCTAACGGGTGTCGAGAGCCAATCTGATCCGAGTTTATTTGACGGCAGTAAAATATCCCCTTCGCCACGAGATCCGATGCAGAAAAGTTAGAGGTAGAAAACGTCACTCAGATGTACTTTGTAGATTACGCCTTAACTTTGTAGTTTCACTCAAAGGACCGGGCGCACGTTACTTGAGTATTTCCTGAATCTCTGGCTATACTCCATGACAAGAAGTATCTGTCTACTGTTAGTAATCGCATCATGTTGTTATCAATTTCACCATGTTTTTGGACATTAATTTCTTGACGATCAGGTATAGACGATATGTTCATCTGGAGACAACCATAGCGGAGAGAACGGACCTCCTACAGCTCACCATTCTTAGAAATACAGAACACCAATTCCTATCGTCATACCACTCAAAGTTCCTCGGAAGAACATGAGTTTATAGTTATTGACTTCATTGGGCAGTTGATTCTCCCATATCCCATATCTCGAATGGGTTTCTCGGCCTAGATGTGATACGTTACTCCCTAGAAGACTATTGGTTGTTGATTACTGGCAAGCCTTCCACTCTCACTAAATAGTGGAGATATTCCGTCGAAAAGTAACGCCTATTCGATCCAGCTCGAAGGACCATTTCATGTTCGGCCATAAATAATCTCGGACTGTCTCATCAAGCGGGCACTTGCGAAAAAAAACAACTGCTCTCTATTTCCCTCTCTGAGATTGAGCTTTGGCAACCCCTTGCGAGTCAGGTGAAGACAGACCGTTATTAACCCAAAATTTTAGGAAAACTTCAAATATACAAAATAATTTATTTATACTATACTACATAAAAACTATTTCATCTAATAATTTCGATTTATTCTAAACTAAACTCAACTAATTTTCCCTCCCAGGTCAACGATCAAATCATCGAAGTCGATGGCAAGAGCCTGGTTGGTGTGACGCAAGCCTACGCCGCTTCCGTGCTCCGGAACACGTCCGGCCTGGTGCGGTTCCAGATCGGGCGGGAACGCGATCCGGACAACTCGGAAGTGGCTGCCCTCATCCGGCAGAGCCTCCAGGCTGACCGCGAGAAGGAAGAACGGGTCAAGCGGCAGCTCGAGGACTATCTGAGACGCAATAATGCCGAAATTTCCGAGGATTCAACCTTACCGGTGTCGGCCAACTCGAGCGTATCGGAAGGTCCGGTCAGCCCAACCGGAGCGACGGCCGAATCGCTCTTTGACACCGAAGCCGCCCGGTCCAGTGACGTGGAATCGTTGCGAAGGATTTTGCAGGAGGTAGGTTCACCTTTTTTCCGCTTCGGCTTCTATCGTCATTCGTCATATATCCTTTTTTTTATTGTTTTCGCGGAATGAACCAGAGCCATTCAACCATAAATGGATTATTATTTTTTGGATATTCAATAGAAATAGAAGACATTTTTCGGCTCTTTTATTATCGCTCGACTCTCAGACTAAGCTTTACAGTTTTTAGTACGCTTGTGCAGCTTTTCTAGCAGATCAATCAAGATTACTTTCGGTTCACGGCTCCTCCACACCGATTGAAACGGGTTGTGGAGTAGTTTTTTTCCTTCTTATCACAATCTCGTCCTTTCATTGATACCGATGGAAAGTTTTCTTTCTGATAGTGCGAGTTTTTTTTTCCTTTCTCTCAAGATTGATAAATGTTAGTTTTCATTGTTCGTTTCTTGTTTCTAACTTTTTTACAATATTACAATTCACTCAAATGCGCTCTCTCATCATATTGGAATGTGTTGGCAGCATAAGGCGGTAAATAGTTCACATGACACATTCTTCCCCATTGCTAGTGGTTTTGTTTTAGTTATCAAATTATTATTTATGATTTCTGCTTCCCTAACCTGGAAACCATACGCTTTGCTTGAACTGTTTTCGTTACTTTTTTCTACACATTTGCGTAAATCATGATTTCCCTAGGTCCTTGGCCGATGATACAGTGTACGCGAATCTATTTGAATTTGCATTGACCGCGTTCGCCAATTCGCTCTCACTTTGTCATCGGCCTTTGTGTCTTTGGAGTATTTGTTGAAACATAACAGTCAAATTTTTGGTTCCACTTGAAAGTCTAAAAACAAGATTCCAAAATTAAGTTGAATTTTGTCCTTTTTAACAATTTGATAATCAACACAAAACTTCTAAATCTATGTTTATATTTATGTTTGATTAAAATATTTTCTAGAAAAAGTTAATTAAACAGACTTGAATTATTTTTTAAACATTCTACGAACGTTGCTTAGACACAAGCCTAAGTTTTGTTTCAATAATTTTTTTTAATGCACGTTATGGTAGCAATAGAAACAAACAACCAATACATAATTGAATTGGTTAGCTTGATGTTTACTTAGAACTGCGTAGTAGATAAAAACTGAATAAACACCCGTTTGAGTCCGGGTTTCGACAATCAACTAACTTTACTCAATACAACGGTAAGGTTTTATCAAGCTTTTAAATATGTTATGTCATTATTGTTATATTTTGCTTTTTGTAGATTTTTAAAATTACATATAAAAATAAGCCTTATGAGCTTTCTTTTATTCTATGTCATCATATTAGGACGTCAATAGGTGTACTAAGTTATAGCAATTTTTTTTATTAAATAAAGTATCCCACTGTTTGTTAAAACTAAGAAAGATTTCTTTTTGATTTCTACTTTTCCATAAATCTGCAGTTTGAAAAAGTATTTGAAAATGTTTTTTCGCAAACCAAAAAAATTAAAATGATCAAAATAGATAGGCACAATTGAAAAAAGAATTAAAGCGAAAAGTTATGAAGCAAATCGAAAAATTGAAAAACAAACCAATTAAAATAAATAAATATCAAAAAAATTGCATCGATATAATAAAAAAAAGAATAATGAAAAAACAAGCAGTGAAAAAGTCTAAACATTGAAAAAACCCAAACAATACAAACGATAAACAAATGAAAAAAGGAAACACTCATAAACATCTAAAACACAAATGATTGTAACTTCAAAAAACACATATGTAAATTTAAAAAAAAAAATCTCAATTGAAACAAACTAACAAAATAAATAAAATCACACAAAAAAAATTAGAACACAAAGAAATTAAACACAAAAAAAATAAACATCAACATATACCAAAACATAAAAAAAATAAATACAAAGTGAAAAAACAATTAACAATCTAAAAAAAACTATATAAAAAAACCAACATAAAATTAAAAAACAACGACAAAACATTAAAGAAAGCCAAACTCTTTAAACAAAGAAATAGCTTACGATATGGAAAAACAAAAAAAAATACAAACAAGAAAAAATACAAACAAAATAAAAAATTACAAAAAAATAAAAAAAAAACATGAAATATGTAAACAAAAAACCAAAAAAAAAACAAATAAAATAAAACGCAGAAATAAAAAAAAATTAAATACTAACAAAAAAAATTATAATAAATTTAAAAAAATTAACAAAAAAATTTAAAAAAATTTAAAAAAATTTAAAAAAATTAAAAAAAAATAAATTTGAAAAATTTAAAAAAGTTAAAAGTAAAATTTAATTGAATAAAAAAAATTAAAAAAAAATTTAATATAAAAATAGAGAAATAAAAAAAATTAAAAAAAAATTTAACAGAAAAAGAAAAAAAAAGAGACAAATATCATATAAAAAAGAGAAACGAAATAAATGATAAACTTTCAAGAAAATCTATCGTTTTGATTTTTTTGAAATTTTACTAAATACATACATATGTACAAAGAAAAAATTCAAAAAATAAAAAACGAACATAAAATAAAAATAAAAAAAATAAATGAGTAAAAAATTACAAAAACAAAAAACAAACAAAGCCAAACAAAAAAAAAATACAAAAAAGCTTACTTAAAAAAACAAGAAGCAATACAATCTACATAAAAAATTACAAAAAAAACTAAAATAGGTAAAAAAAAATTAAAAAAAACAAGAATTTAACACAAAAAAATTCAAAAAATAAACTACAAAAAATAATTAAAAAAAACCAATTAACACCAGAAAAATAACAAAATTTAAAAAAATCTAAAAGAAATTCATTAAATTGAAAATTGAATGAACTAAAAAATATAAAAAAAAGAAAATTTTAAAAAAATAATAAAAACAATAAAAGGAAATTAAAAAAAATTAAGAAAATAAATAGAAATTTAAAAAACATAAAAAAACACAAATAAAACATAAAAAAAATAGAAAAAAGTTATGTAATAACAAAAATAGGAAATAAAAAAATTTAAAAAAAATTACAAAAAAAAAATAAAAAAAATTACAAAAAAAATTAAAAAAAAATTTAAAAAAAATTAAATTAAAAACAATAAATGAAAACATTTCAAAAAATGAAATTGGAAAAATTCCAAAAAAAAAATAATAAAAACTTTAAATTTAAATTTAAATTAAAAATTTCAAAAATAAAAAATAAATTGGAAAAGGAAAAAAAAAGAAAAAAAACTAGAAAAAAGTAAAATAAATTGAGGATTTTTTTTTCAAACATTGAGAAAAATTTAAAAACAATTGAAAAGTCAGAAATTTTTTTTTAAAATAAAAACAGAAAATCAGAAGCAAAAAAAGAAGAGAAACATATAAAAAAGAGTAAATTCAAATACTTGATAAAATTTCAAAAAAAAAAATCAAAACAATGAAAAATACATAAAAAATTAAAAATATAGTATATTGTATACTATACATAAATATGTACATAGAAAAATTTTTTTTAGAGAAAACTTTCTTTTTTATAATTGTGTACAACACTTTTGTTTTTTCAAAGATATTTATTTTGTAGAATTTTGTCGCATTCTGAGATAGAAAATTTCAAATTTTGGTGTTTTCGGACTTCGGACTGTCGCGGTCTTTAATGTGTTGAAAAAAAAAATGAAAATAATAAAAAAAAATTAATATAAAGAATTCAAATAAAAATAAAAAATAAAAATAATAAAAAAATAAAATTAATAATAAAAAAAATAAAATTAATAATAAAAAAAATAAAATTAATAATAAAAAAAATAAAATAAACAATGAAAAAATAAAATTAATAATAAAAAAAAAATTAAAACAAAAATTAAAAAATAAAAAATTAAAAAAAATTAAAAAAAAACTTTAAAAAAATTAAATATCAAAATTTAAAAAATATTAAAAAATATATATAAGAAATCCATAAATTAAAATTAAATTAAAAGCGAAAAAAAATTTATAAAAAAAGAAGAGAAATTTAAAATGAAGAAAAATCCAAAAATTATATAATTTTACCAAAATTTAAAAAAAATTAAAAAAAAACAAAAAAAATATTCATTGGCATGTAAAAAAGTTTTAAAAATTAGAAAAAACCAAAAAATAAACAAAATTTAGAAAAAAACAAGAAAATTGAAATTAGAATTAAAAAAAATTAATAAATAATAAAATTGAAAAAAAAATTAAAAAAAAATTTAATTGAAAAAAGAAGAATGTAAAAAAAAATTTAAACAAAACAAAAACAAAGTACAAATGAAAAAAACATGATAAAACAAAAATAAATTAAAAATTAATCACGTTGAAAAAATAAAACAAAAAAAAAATTCAAATGTGTAAACACAACAAATTAAGGAAAAAACAGAAAACAAAGCAGATAATTTTGAAAAATTTAATATTATCAGTATGTTATTTATGCTGTTTTTATTTCATTTATTAAAATAAACATAACAATTATAACAGTGAATGACATAGTTAGTTGAATAATATGGAATGGCTAATTTATATAAAAGCTTAAAAATGATTTTTTTCTCAAATAAAAGTTTCCTTTATAAAAAAAGTTCAAAAAATCAATTTAAATTGAACTGTATTAAATTTAAACAAAATTAATAATATCAAATCGTAGGTTTTTAAAACATTTGTTATTAGAATTTATTCTGAATCATATACATAATCATGGAATATTTTCTGAATTTTTTTCAGTTCTATAGAGTATGCATGAACGTCTCAAAAGGCAATGTTAAATTAAGTTGGTTCGTGTCAAACCCTTATTTAAATTAAAAATAATTTAAACTTCGAATTTGCGGTTTTCAACAATTTTCGCTATCGGGTTTTGTCCCTTGCATGGTTTTGTTTGATATTTTTTCCTGATAATTTGTCTTTTATTGCCAGATAAAACTGCAGTAGCTTCAAGATTTACTTACTCATGAACTCTTTTTTTTCTCATTCAAAATAAAATTATTTTTCATTTTTACCGACAAACGAAATTTAAACTCCCTGCAATATAAACTTATACCAAAAATTTCCAGAATCTAAAAACCATTGCACTGCATGAAGGCGATATCCTAAATCTCAAGCAACAGGTAAGTGCACAGAATGAGTTATACCTATTCTTCCTTTTTTTAAAATGAAATATGGTTTTATCCCTACACCTGTACCACCTACACTGTAATTTCTCTCATTTAACTAAAGAAACGGAGGGAATAATAACCCTTAAAAGTTAGTCCATTCCCACGAGTCTAACATAGAATAACCTAAAAAAACTTACATTTGTCATTCCTTCCTAATACGTGTGTTGTGTGCACTTGTGATGTTTTGTCCCTTTTCCCTCCTCTCATGAAAAGCCTGTCTTCTCGAATGATCGTACGCTATCCTGCTCTAACCAAAACCGAAAACCACCCGTTTTTTGTGCCTCAAATACACCCACAGTTCTTACAGTGTCAGCAGCAAACCATTTGGATACACCCACAAAATTATGTGTTTTATTTTTTTTAAGTCCTGTCCTAAGTGCATTCGTGTTGCAGGGAATTTGCGATGTAATAGTTTTTGTAAATGTCCAACACGTTTAGAGTTTTTGAGAATTGAGGAACCAACTGAAACACTGGACACGCCGATGCACGCTATCGTTTAACTCTACAGAGAAACACAGACACACTGAAACACAAGTTTTCTAGAGAATGGTGTACTATTGTACAAAAATAGGCAGATTAGAATAGTAAAATAAATATTTAAGCGGTCAATCTGGAATTCCGAGAGCGTTATTTTCAAATTGAGTAAGTATAATAAGAACAAAAAATATCATCAAGCAACGCGCAGCACACGATTTGTACTGAAAAATAAAATACAAATTACTCTACTCTCCTTTACTCTACTTACAACACACAGTAACTCTCATGTATATTTCCATATTTCTGCAGGTTTTGGTTTCATTATTTTTCTTTGAATCATCAACAACCGTCACAGAAACAATTAAATAACAGCAATTTTTTCCTTCAACCAAACAAAAAAGCTCATCAAATACCAGCAAAGCTGCAACGAGGCTGAACTGTTGGCGGAACGGATGAAGCAAACCGAGCGGGAGTTGGCCAACATTAAGAAGGAAGCCAACAACTACCAGAACATGTTGCAGCAGAGCCAGGCCCAGTACGTAACGCTGGAGAAGAAGTACGGACGGGTGAAGAAGCTGCTGCGGGACTATCAGCACCGGGAACGGGATATGGTGAGTACTGAATTTTACCTTAAACAAAGGTTGAGTTGATTTCTTGTCTTGTTTGAATGCCTAGCAGTAGTTTTCATTCCGATCGAAATACTTCGAAGCTTACAACAAAAAAATATCACAAAACTAATAATACCTTTACCTCATTTTCCATTGGAACACTGGTTGGAACAATGAGAATCCGGTTCAAAGGACCAAATGAGAACTCTCAAGCCAACTCTTGTACTACGCCATGGCTACTCGGAATCTTAAGTACAGTTTCTAAATCATTTTTTTCTAGCCGAGTTATTGTTCTGGAACTGTTTTATTCATTCTCAGCAAGATCGAATCTAATTGGCTGCCCTCTGATGCTTGGGACAACGTCGTACCCTGAGTACCTTTTTTATTAGTTGATCACCCAGGTGGTAAATCGTTTTTACGGATTGTATTCCAAGGCACAGCGATCCACCGCGTCTCCCTCTGAGTTCATGGAGACAATTGGTCCACTCTAGATACTATGTACCCCTACGCCATAAAGTCCACCTGGGGTCTCTGGCTATAATCCCTATCCGGACCTGCAAGGAAGTCTATACCCTTGATGGGAGACCAAGTCCGCGCTTCTGCGCTCATCGGCTTACTCGGTTTCAATTCAAAACTCCAAAATATATATCCTGATTCGTGTTACGATTCAAGACTAAGGACTTCTCCTCTGACGATTTGAGGTCCGGCCTTTACTCGTAACTGGAGGCTCGCTTGGTTTCTACGACTATCGTGCGCTCCGTCTCTGTTCGTGGCCACTGCTAGAGACCAATGACCTAACGAATCGAGATCTTGGCTCCGCTTGATTTGGTTTGAGGTCCTTTCCTCTTTTGCCCGTTCATGTGCCGATCGAGAGCAGCGTCCGGGGCTTTACGAAACTACTCGGATGATTCCCAGCGAAGACCTCATCCTACACTGACTTGAGTGACTCATCCGCTGACGACGTGAAGTCACTCTATCCGAAAGTATTCCGCTGCGTGAATACTCTTCTCCCTACGAGTTCGACTGCGAAGAGTACCTGTACGAGACAAGATGGATTGTAGGCCGATTGGGTCTATGGGTATGGTCGAACCTAGAACCCCGTTGACATAAAGTCCACCTGGGACAGCAGACCCTGATTCTGACCTCGAACGGTTTACTACTCTTAAATAGTAAGAGGAACCACTGTGGTAGCATAATATTGAGCCGGAGATGAATAAAATAGCTTGGTGACCACGTACGGAGAACTCGCTCCGGAGTCCTAGGTGAATCTCTTTCTACCTATGACAATAGGCAGCGTCATCATCAGTAAAAGTCATCATCGGTGATCACCAAGGCTGAGATTACAGTTGATAAGAGAATGATCCATTGTCTGAAAAACATCGCAATATCCGAGTCCAATCTGGAGACCTGCACACAAATTGATCTTGCCATCACCGACCAGTTGAGCATCCACTCCCGGTTACCTAAGTCGCATGTTGATGCGATCGCTCGTGAACTTTACCTAACTGCTTGCTACTAGTTATAAGAACAAAATTATATTTTTATGCCTAAATCCTAATATATGTACAGTTAGTTGAATCCGCGAGTGTTCTTTATCTGTTCCGCAAAAATCCGAACCAAAAGGGCGTCTCCGAGTCCGAATAACGATCACGAGTTTGGCCTGAGGTCAACGACCTGACACCGACCTGCAAGGGGTGACCAGACGACCAAGGAACCAGGTATTGGCCCATTCCGGATCTCAACAAGGTATATTCGCGCTAGTGCGCTCCAAGGCAATACTCATTAACGAGACCACTTTCAGCAATACCTCCCTCACTGCGACTTGATGCCTGGACTCTCCTAGAACAGACATCTCCTCGCAATGACTCGATGTTCCCTCGAAAAAACCTCTCCTCTTCGCGACTGGAGGCCTGATCTCTCCTCTTACGATTCAAGATCCAACCCCTCCTCTCATCGACTCGAGGTTGACGTACACATATCTTTCCTCTGCACGACTCTCACAAATCGAAATCTGACCTCTCCTCGTAAAGACTCAAGATGAACACGTACATATATCCCTCCTCTTGTTCATAGAAGGAGTGAGCTCTCCTCTTGTGACTCGTGATCCGACCTCTTATCGTAAAGACTCGGGGTTGACCACACAAACCTCTCTTCTTGAAAACTCGAGACCCGACCTCTTCTCTAACGACTAGAGGCCTGACCTTTGATTCGAGGTTCCTGTGGTCACGGCGCTGGAAAACATTCCGGAAAAAGATTTCACAATAGACGTTGTCAAGCAACGCGTACTGGTCGAAGACATGAAGCGGATGGGACTTAACGCAGGTCATGTAGTGCTGAAACTAGATGCTTTTTCGGGGACCAAAAAGTCTTCCAAGTTTCATGGCAATTGTCACAGATGCTGAAGACGAGGTATCCTCAAAAAGGATTGCCGTCAGAAGTCTGCAGGTGAAGCTAATTCAGCAAGCCAGAAAAATGCAGTGAGTTTCGTGGCCAATCGAGGTGGTTCCGAGTAATGGGTAGGCAAGTTGATCTTCAAGCTCGATTCGGAGTCAAGCGATCATTAAGTGAATACAAAGAACGTTTCCGACGTATCCGACTCAACCGATCATCACCAACGTGGCGAAAGATAGAGAATCGATTGTCGCTCGTAAGGCTGGAAAGATCAACGGCGAAAGCAAACAAGCAGTTTCTCATAAAATAAAGGAGACACACTTAAAGACAACCTAATGTCTGTGAAGAAATTGACTGCGGCAGGCATTGGAGACAATTTTTCCGGAAAGGTGGCGTTTCTCAATATGTTCTGGAACGAGCGAGCCACTTTGAACCACCATAACATGCGAAAAAGGCCCAGTAGCATCATGGCGATGCTGTGCGCATTAATGGCGGTAATGCGCGCCAAAAATCATCGGTTTTCCTCGGGCACGAATAGGTTTTTTCGAAGGATCGAGTCAACGTCGATCCTTGATTCGTACCTCTTTTCCATCCAACCACCAGCAGAGACGGCAACAAAGTCGGAGGCCTACGGGCCACAGTCAGAGGCCCGAGCGGCCAAGTCAGAGGCCAACATGGCCATAGTCAGATGCCCAGAGCGTCACGAGTTTGTGTCGTAAGTCCTTGTAGTTCTAAGTTGTAAAGTTAGTAAGAATACAGTCCACTATAAATCGTTGTAATGTTGTATGAAAGAATGTGTGCGGTTATTTATCGAAGGAAAAAAGGTCTGATGCTATCGATCCATGCCATCAAGGGCGATCCTGAACACAAGAAACAAGGAAGTACGTGGAAGTACTACCCGCACGGCTCATATCAGAGAAGTTCTATATGAACTGGAAGTCGAAAGTCGGACTACTTAATGCAAATCTGTGCAAGTCTGAAGCCGATGAGGCATTGACGTCTCTTCCACTTGAGTCAACAAGGAATGCAGGGCAATGATGAGGAACGGCCTGGTTACTGGTGCCGATTTTCAAGGAGAGTAGCTGAATTTCTGTGACGCTTGTGTACAAGGGAAACAGTGTCGTGATCCCTTCAGTGGAACTCGTCAGCGAGCAGCAAGGGTTCTAAAAAGAATCCGTCTGCGAGCCCATCGATCCCCCGGCATGGGATGGTTCCAGATATTTTGTATCTTTCTTCGACGACCGCACGCACTTCGCGCTCGTGTATTTGATGCGGAGAAAATCGGAAGTTTTTGGAAAGTGCCAGCAGTATGAAGAGATGGCACGGCAAAGTTTGACACCATAATTTCAAGATTTACTACCGACCATGGCCGTCATTATCTTTCTAATGCGCAAAAGGACTATTATTCCAGAAAAGGCATCCAAATCGAGACGACGGTAGCGTACACTCCTCAACAAAACGGTGAGACGGAGATTCAACCGAAGCATAGTCGTGAAGGTCCGTGCGACGCTAATCGATCCGAAGGTTCTCAATATGGGGTGATATGGTGTGAAGCTGTCCTCACTGCAGTATACTTGGTAAACCGACGTCCAACAGCAGCCCTTATTAAAGCTATTCCTGCTGAGTTCTGGTAAAGAAACATACCCTGTCTAAAGAAGCTCCGCGTGTTGGTTACTCGCCGCATGGTTACCGGTTGTGGGAACGGAATTCAAGATAAATCGTCATTGCTCGTGACGTGAGGTTTGACGAAAACAACTTTACGTTCGAGAAGTCTCCAGAAGATAAGAAAGTCAAGTCGCTGTCAAGTCAAGTCAAGGCGGGCAAGACGGGAAGTAGACATACAAGTCCCTGAAGTAGATGAAGCCCTAGTTGCTAAATACGATCACGTTGCAACGGAGTCTGATGAAGAGGAAGATTCAGATGAACTTGATTTCCACGAACTGACTGACGAAGATGGACTGTTCGACGAGACTAACGATACCGGAGCGCTCCCTTCGCAATTAGATCAATCCGAGACCGGAGGCAAATCGTTGCGGAGGCGCAAGCTCCCCGGTAAGTTTCTCGACTTCTTTACTGGCGTTAGTGCAAATTCTGTCGCCTCGCACATTACAAACGTTCCGGAAACCTTCAAAGATGTCACGACCAGAGACGACCGTGAGGAATGGCTGCATGCTGTGGTGGAAGAACTGAAATCCATGGATGCCAATCGTGTTTGAAGGTTCGAAACTTGTCCATAGCACGTGAAACCACTGAGGTCAAAGTGGGTCTTCCGAATGAAAAAGGACGAAAATGGTCAAGGAGTGCGATACAAGGCACGCCTCGCGGTAAAAGGGTACCTGCAACACCCCGGAATGGACTACGAAGAGACGCTCAGTTCACGACGATACTAACGGTTTTGGCGGATGCAGTGCGCTTCAGGTTCGAATTCCATCAAATGGACGTTAAAACGGCGGTCTTGCATGAAGATCGGCGTAAAGACATCTACATGGCTGTACCAGATGGTGATGTGCCTCCACGGAACATGGTTTGCAAGCTCCAAAATAATGGAATGAAATATACAGCGGACAAAAACTGAAGCTGGGATTCGTTTGATTACTCCACAACTATTGCCTGTACGTAAGGTACAAGAAAGAGGATGAGCTGTACGTTATTTTGTATGTCGACGACCTGCTTATTGCCGGAAGGAAGTTGGTGTCAATCCAAAAACTCAAGAAAGAACTATCAGCCATGTTCGTAATGATTGACTGCGGTGAAGCTTGCCATTTTCTCGGAATAAAGCTGTCCCACGACCTAAATGCAGGATGTTTGTCACTGTCACAGGAAGCTCAGGTTAGGAAATTTTTGCAGCGATTTGGTATGGCCGACTGCAATGCTTGCAGAATGCTCATGGACAAAGGACTACAACTGAGCCAAGGTCCAACCACGAAGGAATCGTATCGAGAGCTGTTAAGAGCATTATGTACCATGCTATGTGTATGACCGGACATCTGCTTTCCGGTGGGATACGTGGGACGTTTCAACAGAATCCTACGGAGAGCCATTGGCAGGCCCTGAAGCGGATCGTCCGATATTTACGAGGAACGCCCCAACTCTCTGAAATATCAACGTGGCGAGGACTTGGAAGCTCTGATTGGATTTGCGGACGCAGACGGGACCGCTAATTACGAGGATCGGAAATCTTTGAGCGGTTTCAAGTTTAAGGTCTTTGGTTCGACGGTTTCTTGGTCCAGTAAGAAGCAGACGACGGTGGCGATGTCTTCAAGCGAAGCAGAATATGTTGTCCGGACTCCTCCATGACATGAAGTTTAAGGATTTTGAGATGCCGGTCACCATTTACGAGGTCTACCGAGGTTGTATCGGTATGGCCGAAAACGTGTAGCAGCTTTTTATAGGAGAACATGCTGTAGAAGGACGATTGCAGATCGAAGCCATTGGAACACAATACCAGTTAGCCGACTTGTTCACCAACGCTTTGGAAGCAACCCGTTTTCAAGAGCTGTGATCCATACTAGGACTAACGAATTAAGAGGGGTTAAAATCGAAGCAATAAAGATTATAATCATATATAAGTAGTAAACTACACTGTTTAGAATAAATACCGTTCTTCAAACCATCCTGAGTCCCTCATTATTCAAGACAGATTCTCCTCGAAGGTGGAGCATCCGACGGTGACGACATCCTACACCGACTCAAGAGGCTCGCCCGGCATCGAGAACCTCTCAAACCGTGGGTATTCCCTGATAGTCTATCCTCGCAGTTTCCCCCGTAGGATGCGACACTATTCGGATACTTCCCGGCTGTGGGGTATTCACTACACACTCTTATCTTAGTGGATCGGACGGACGGACGGACGGACGGACGGACGGACACTACTCAGAGGCTCCCCGGTGGTGGTGTCATACTACACCGCTCGCAGACTGCTGTTGACTCCAGCTCCTTAGCAGGGTCATCATGATCCGGGTAAATCCATCGCTGCCCGCATACCAAGTGGTGTACCACGCTATCAACCGTTGTGTAAATTCTTTAGAAGGCATGTATGTAGGCACGTGTCGGATAGAGTGGCGAGGCCACGTTTCCGAACCGGTAGTGGTACTTCCTGAAGCAGTCATGACCAGTTGGGAACTGTGTCATGTAGATGTCCACTTCACCGTTCACCCTTTATGCGGGATTAGACGATGGGTCCATCTACTTCTCGCTGAGCTGTCCCACAGCTGCTGCTAGTGGGACAACGATTCCTTCTTGGCGAATTCTCGCACGTTGGGCGTGTCCTTTTTGTCGTAGCAATAGACATCCTCCTCTAACAAAAGCGAGAAGGGTACGACGTTCACCATTACGCAAGGCCACTTCGGACGAAATGGTCCACTGATAACCCGCAAGTTCATCAGTCGTTGTACGCTATAACTGAGTCTCTGCAGGTTACACTGTTTTCCCAGGGCCGGCCTCCAGGTCGCCATCCAATATTGACGTGGCCACGCTCTACAATATCCTCCTGCTACAGCGGATTACCGAGGAGTTCGACATGATCCGTGTGAATGCATCCGTGGTTCTTGCCGCTCTTTTACACGCGTACTCGACGTAGCTTGTAAAACTGCAATTGCACGTTTGGACCCGATGTTACACGAGCCAACTGCCATTGTACCTGTTGCTGATCAGCACCATCTCGATTTTGTGGTGAGCTAGACGCAAACTCTTTGAGCGCATCCCTTTGGTTGGCCCTTGGATCCCTTGGAAGTGCGGAAATCCTTTACGAAGGGCTGGCGCCATGTTAGCCTAAACGCTTACGAAGGCCCATACTCACAGCCAGCTTGACGCAAGATGTATCCGATGTCCGTATCAACTAGATGATCAATCCAGCTACAGATAGCGAGGCTTCTCCAAGAAATTCTCTAGATTAATATCGGGGCGGAAGATTGACAAGTTATTTCTATCCTCTGGCAGTTTCAGGTAGATTTCACTTCCTCTACCAAGATAGTTGAAAAATTTGCTCCAGGCACGTTGGAATGAATTAAGTTTGGGAATGTCGTTCCGTCGTATAGCTGAAAGGTTGGCAGACGTTTCCACTATAGACGACTAGGAGGTCGAACTCCTTACTAGGGCGAAAAAGGGAGTATAATTCAAGAAAAATACCGGTAGTCCCCAATGCGATGATCGTAGTAAAAATTGATGAGTGTGTCCGATGAGGAGGCAATTTACTGTAGTAAAAGAATGACTGTTGCTATGTCTTCGTGAGAAACAACGAAAGTTTCGTCCCTCAAAAAAGCAGGAAAAAGGCAGAAGTAAATACGTTCATTGTGTGATACAAAGGGTTAATAGAAATCCACTTCTTGTTTCCGAATAGGTCAGTAAAATTATTCTGACAATTATTTGAAATAAAATTGAAAATCGACTAAGTCGATAATCCGCTGAGGATGCTAGCAAGTAGCTAGTGAAATACTGCATAATATTTGGGTCTTTCAAATACTGTGGCTGAATTCAAGGGAATCATCGACTACTTTGAAATCATATTTACATTCAGCTAAGAGGTTCTTCAAACCTTTGAATATAAGTGAGGATTTTCAATGTCTAACTTCATTCTCCTCTCTTCCAGATCCAATTCCAGGAGTACTACCTGCAGCACCTGCAAGAGAAAGACACCGAGTACAATGCGCTGGTCAAGAAGCTCAAGGATCGGGTCATCAACTTGGAACAGGAGCTGCAGGAAACCCAACGGAAGGCCGGCTTCCCGGTGATCCTGCCCTACGACAGCGCCAGCCTGAAGCTGACACCGCAGATGAGCCGGAAGCAACCGCCGAAACCGGTCTTCCAGAAGCTGGAAACCGAACTATCGGATACCGAGTTTTCGGATCTCTCGCCGGACGGTGAAGGGGAAGACGGAAAGACGGCCACCGTCGAACGCAAGCTACCAGCCAAAGATGACGACCTGGACACGGCCGTGCCGCAGCACGAGCTACTGGACAACTCCCTGAACAAAGGTAAGAGCGATCTGGTTGCCAGGGGTGGACGGCCTAAGAGGCTACCGGGGAAGAAGAGCAACAGCAACAGCGGATCGGATTGTGCGTTGGATGAAAGTGAGGAGGAAATTACCGACTCCACGTCGATTTCACACGAATACAGCGGGTTGTATAGCACCCCGCAGATAATTAACCGACCAAAGTTGAACAGTTTTAAAAATGGAAGTCAAGAGAATTCGGGTCTTCCCGTGTACGCCCAGGTCAACAAGGATCGAGGCGACCATCAGAACCAAAACATTGGGCCTACTCAGCACACGACGATTCCGAACATCTATCGGAACACTTCGTCGGATAACAACAAAATCAACTCGAGCTACAGCTCCGATCTCAATGCTTCGTCGTATGACAGTGATCTCGGGTCTTCCACCGATAAGCTCAAGGACAGTGGTGTATCGAGCGAAAGCTGGATGTACCCTTCGCGAAGGCCGACAAAAGGTTTGAAGGGTATCACCCCACCGTTGTTGGCCGAGCAGCTTAAGGAACGGTTGGCTGAGCGGCGAACCCTGGACGATGGATCTTCGCGGGATTCGAGCGATGACTACTCGGAGATCAACCAGCGGCACATGAGTCCGGCTGTTTCGCTGTCCCAGAATCTGCTGGTAGAAATTAAGAAGGCCGTTAACGAAGCTCAGCCAAAAGGTAAGATTTGGCTTTGAATTTTGGTGTTTGCCTTCGATGTTCGTGTGTTACAGTTTTTGAAAAATATTTTTGTCAAATTTTAGCAGAGTTTTGAAGTAGTGCTTCCCAAAACTTAATCCTCATTGGTTATGGAAATTGCACATCGTTACAAACATTCCAAAGATTATAATTTTAGAATACACTTATCGGTTTAATACTTATGAAAACCCTTTCAAAACATACACACGTAAATTTATCCGCACTAATTGTTAGTAACTGGATTAAGTATTTGGGAAACACTCTTTTGTATAATATTCTGAATGACATAGGAAGTTTATTGATATGCCGTTTTTCGAACTGCGCTTCCTTCCGGTTGCAACTACGATACGTCGTAGTAAAAACAATTTTACTTTTTTCACATTAGCCTGGTTTTTCGTAATAAAAATGCGTAGAACCAAAAGATAACTGTAGTTCTTTTGGTGTTTTCTTTCTCTTTTTTGACTGCATCATCTCCAAACAAAAACAAAAAAAAAAACAAAATGCATCCACACCACCAACCATTGCATTTGTAAAACCAAAAAAAAAAACAATCAATCAATCAAAAACCAATCCGGATTGTCGGTGTTTGCGCGTGTGCCTTCTTCTCTTGCTCGACACAATCAACCAACAACTACCAACCAACCAACAACAACATCAACCAACAACACACGTGTCCCACGTGGTCGCTACAGTGAAAAACATTCTTCCACACAATCTATCCCCTCCAGGCAGTAGCAGCCCTTGGCAGCAGCAGCAACCGGGCCATCAGCAATCGTCGTCGTCGATAGGGGGTGGTTCGCAGGGTCCCCCGTCGCCGTCGAGCGTCTCGAGTGGATCGACATCGCCCGGGGCGTACTCGCCGAGCCGGACCCTGGACCTGTCCGGGTCCACGTCCAGCTTCACCAGCGACCGGATCCGGGATCTGCACCAGTGGAAGAATGGACCCGTCGAGGAGTGGTCGAATGAACAGGTGAGTTTGGGGATGGATAGTCTTTGAAATTAGTAATTATGATTTTCGATATAATTTTTAAAGAATTGTAGTTTTCGTTCGATCAAAAAAGTATAAAGATAACAATCCAAAAAATAGGAAATTTTCACCCAATATTGATGTATCTTCGTGAATCGCTTGACATTATATCTTTGAATTTATTAATTTTGAACTTTTGGGGATTGAACGGCTTCGTCAGTCAATTGTGGGAATAACAACATTGCACAGGGGATACTTCAGTGACAATACGCCTCAACTGTTCGTCTTGGCCGATTTTTATACATTTCATTTGATGAAAAATCGGCGATTGAAATCGATGCATAAAATTCAGATAAAATTATTTTACCTTGAACTAAACCCTATATAAGGATTATGTTATGAAGAGTCGTTCGGCATTTCTAATTTGAACTCTGTAGATGGTCTTTACGCTTGAACACCTTTCTAAGATAGATAGACATCTCTGAAATGAGTAAAAAAGGTGAAAAATCTGTAAAATCAAATTATTTACCGAATAGTCTACAGTAGTGATACTTACTCGAGTAGCGATTGTCTGATAGAGAAAGCTTGAGATTTTTTTTACTCTCTGGAGCCACCGTTTTAGGCAAAGCTATTTTTTTACCTTTCTCACCGAAAGGTACAGCTATCGGTCGATTTGGGAGATCATTATTATACCTTTATTGATATCTATCGAATCCGCTCTACGAGCTCTCATGTCTGTATATTTGTGTGTATAAGTGTGAATTTTTGTATCCTTCGTTCTCTATGTTTTTACGAAACTGGGCTGCACAATTGAAATGATTTTTATCTTTAAAAAAAATGGTTTTTTTCTCATCTTCAATCTATGAGATACAGAAAAATAAACAAAATAGTTTAAAAAAAAATCATAGTAAATGTTATGTATAACAGAGTCACTCAATTTGGCTTGCTAGCAATATCCAGCAATAACTATTCAAGATGATCAAAATTATGACGTCATATTTTTCATGACGTCAAAGGCACGATAGGCGATATCACGTAAGTAAACGAGGGGAAGGCTTGATAAAATGACAACCGTCATGAAAATGTATTACCAAACCAACAAAGTTGGTTGGGTTTAATTTATTGTATTATTGTAGTCAAACCTGATTCTAAAATTAGAAGCTTTTGCCTTTCGTTCCAAAAAGCTACTTGAGCACGAACGGCATGAAATAATTTCGTTCATCAGCACATTGACAGAAACCAGACAAATCTAGTGAAACATTTCATAAGGGCGAAACTGCCAAATGTGAACAAATCCAGTTAACGGTCAATCTGGATGGGGGTAAAACTCAAAAATATCCAAAATTTACCGAAAAAAGTAAAAGTTCTTTGAAACCAACGAACAGTAAGTGAAAATCATGCACATTTCTTTATTTTCTTGAATAAAAAGTAGTCGATTTTTTAAAAATTGGATTCGATTGGATGTTCCGAAATTTCAAACGCGATTTTCTCGTTTCGAGCTAACTTCATAAAGTTAACTTCATAAATCTACATAAATGACAAAATTGAAACAATTGAAAAAATAATTACAATATTGACTGTATAAATAAACTAAAATGGTACAAAAGACAAAAATAACAAAAATTACAAAATTAAAAAAAAATTGAGAAATTGATTGAAATGAAAAAAATTGATCTAAATTGACAAATTACAACAGTCGACAATAAGGATAAAATGGCCTAAAAAGAGAAAATCCATAATAAATTGTCCGATTATTGGCCCCGATGTCGTGATCTACAGATATTAGTTTTATTCAGCTTTTAAACTTAAATCGAAATATATTTGAAATTTCGAAGACTGTATAAAAACGAAACAGATTTCCTGAAAAAAAGTTTATCAAAACTTATTAGCTTTAGAAAATCTTGATGGTTTTTCAAAAAGCAGACCATTTTCCACCACTGGGCATCTTAAAAAATCAAAATATAAACATCTGTGTATCACGTTTGATAACGACGAATTCAGCGATATTAGTCTAAAAAAAAACTAATTTTTACAATGCCCTTTCAAAAATCGATCCTCATATCTCTACTTTTGCCTACCTTTTTCCCTCTTCCCTCTAATCTTCGGTTCAGATTATATTCGAGTGGGATTTTTCGAAAAAAATTGCATGCAAACCAAGAAGCTACTTACCGTTGATGTTTAAATTAAGGCAGTAACGACACCTGTATTCCGCCTTCAATTATGCAATGCATACAAGGCGGCATATTATTTTCATGAATCGTCGTTTAAACGTCAAAATTTTTGTCATCAATCCACCGACTAGTGCGAAGTTTCAAATTTTACCCTCTTATAGAGTGATTTTCAATAAAACTTTTTTAATGCTGAAAAGCACCAGCATTGACAACTATCTAATAAGGTTTTGTTTTGTTCTGGCACATTCTTGCAGATTCATCCGTGTTAATTCACTCAAATTTCGTTGAAGATTTTAAAGCTGATAAATTATAATTATTTGATAAAGAGTTGTTTTAAAAATAGTTAAAATAACAGAGTTAAATTTTTACTATGCTGTTTATGTTTATGTTTTAGTAGTCATGATTTTTATATGTGTGCATTAGACTGCCCCAAATTTGTATGGGAAATTCAAAACCTGTGAAATGTTATGCGCTGCAGGTTAAAATTGATCCTTGGCCTAGTACAAGATCTCATGCCAAATTTGGGCCAGATCGGATCACGTTTAGGGGTCGCTCAACGAGCCTGAAGTTTGTATGGGATTTTGAGACATTTTGTTCGGGAGAAACATGAAAAACCAGTTTTTCATCAATAACTTTGGTTCCCGTCGGCCGATTTCTTTTAAAAACGGGTTTTCTTAAAGCCTAAATTATGAAAAATATTTCATCCGAAGACTGCATTTCAATTAGAGTTAAGATAAGAAAGTTATAAGGCTTCAAAAATGGGTTAACTTTTTTAAGGATGGTATTCATCACTGTTAATGAGTCGAGGCGGTCGAACATATTGACGCCTCATTAACAGTGCTGAATACCACCGTTAAAAAAGTTAACCCATTTTTGAAGCCTTATAACTTTCTTATCTTAACTCTAATTGAAATGCAGTCTTCGGATGAAATATTTTTCATAATTTAGGCTTTAAGAAAACCCGTTTTTGAAAGAAATCGGCCGACGGGAACCAAAGTTATTGATGAAAAACTGGTTTTTCATGTTTCTCCCGAACAAAATGTCTCAAAATCCCATACAAACTTCAGGCTCGTTGAGCGACCCCTAAACGTGATCCGTTCTGGCCCAAATTTGGCATGAGATCTTGTACTACGCCAAAGATCAATTTTAGCCTGCAGCGTATAACTTTTTCAAAAGTCAGGTCATTTGGGGCACTCTAGTGTGCATAGTTCAAGGTTTATAATTACAACAAAGTTAGAAGACTGGCATTAAATAATCTAGCTGGTGTTACAACATTGATAACATTGAAAAAAATTACCAAATTAAGACATCATCGACGAAAATGACAAAATCGAAAAAAATTATGAAATTGACAAAATAAACAAAATATATTGACAAAATTGATGAAACAGAAAATTGACCATATTGGCCAGAATGACAAATTTGAATGTACAAAAATGACAAAATTGAATAAAATTGATGCAACTAACAAAAATGTCTACATTGACAAAATTGAAAAAATTACAAAAAATACACAAATCACAAAAATGATAAAATGACAAAAATGAAAAAAATGACAAAAATGACAAAAATGACAAAAATGACAAAAATGACAAAAATGACAAAAATGACAAAAATGACAAAAATGACAAAAATGACAAAAATGACAAAAATGACAAAAATGACAAAAATGACAAAAATGACAAAAATGACAAAAATGACAAAAATGACAAAAATGACAAAAATGACAAAAATGACAAAAATGACAAAAATGACAAAAATGACAAAAATGACAAAAATGACAAAAATGACAAAAATGACAAAAATGACAAAAATGACAAAAATGACAAAAATGACAAAAATGACAAAAATGACAAAAATGACAAAAATGACAAAAATGACAAGAATGACAAAAATGACAAAAATGACAAAAATGACAAAAATGATGAAAATGACAAAATGACAAAATGACAAAAATGACAAAAATTATGAAAATGACAAAAATGATAAAATGACAAAAATGACAAAAATGTCAAAAATGACAAAAAGGACAAAAAGGACAAAAAGGACAAAAATGACAAAAATTACAAAAATGACAAAAATGACAAAAATGATAAAAATCACAAAAATCACAAAATTGACAAAAATTAACATATTGACAAAATTGACATTACATATTGGCAAATTTGATGAAACTGACAAAATTGTCCAAATCGACCATTTTGGCCAAATTGAAAAAAATCACAAAATTGAGAAAAATTGACAAACGAGCCGATACTGACAAAATTTAAAAAAATACCAAATTGAATGACTTGCAAAATCGACAAAATTAACACAATTGAGAAAATTGACAAAATTGAAAATATTGACATTTCAAATTTGTCAAAATTTTTAATATCTATAGTTAAAAAAATGACAAAAATGATAAAAATGATTTGATATAATTCGATCGATTATTGTACTCTACGTTACCGCATCTTATTTGACTCCACACACTTGAGAGGTTTAATTATTTGAAACACATGGTTAGGCATCTTTTTTCTAAATTGTTTCCTTTATTATTATACATCTTCCATTTTAAAGTTTCCATATGCTGTGACACCAAAAAGAGTAAATTGAGTGTGATTTCAGTGAGAATTCAGTCATTCAAAAGTCTTCAATTAGCTGCAAATCATGTTATTTATATGAAAATTATGATTATTCAAAATACCTTTGTCCTATAATCAATTTTGTATTTTAATTTCTTTTTGGTTAAGTGCATAATCAAAATTAAAAATTTAAAAAATCAATCATTTGTTTATTTTTTTATGCCATGTGAATCTTTCTATTTTGGAAACGAGCTACCTTATAATTTTTGTGCCAATTAAAAAATTTATTATGTGAAATTTTCTGCTGAACAAGTTTTTGTGTGTTTACGGGTTTTGATCACCGCTAGTTGTTGTTATCTTTTTAAGTTGATATTTTTCGGTGATTGTCGAATCAAATAATAACAATTTTTTAACGTTTCGGCCTACTGGATGATTTCAGCCATCTTCAGAAAAACTGTATTTCGAAAAAATATAAAAACTTTAAATTAACACACTTTATGACTTGCAATTATTTCACTTTTTCGCACTTACAAATTGTGTCGCCGCGTGCTTTCGTTATGGCTGTCTTACTTAATTTGAATCCCAACTCTTAACTGCTTCTAACAGCTGGTGTCCAGCATTCTCGGCGTCGGTGTCGGCGTCGCCGTGATGTCGGCTGGAGTCCTCGTGTTTGAGGTCGTCGTGTTTGAATTAGTTTGGATTTTGAATTGAGGCGTCTCTCTTAGTTTTTTAATTATTGAACTATATATTTTAGAGATTTCAATGGAATCTTGTTTGATATTTACTGCATTTCCTTTCTTAAGTTTAATGTGTAATGTTTCAGCTGTTTTCCTTTTTCCTTCTTGATGAGCTTTTAGTTTGTTTTTCTAAAGTGAATTTTATGCTAGCGCATTGGCTGTTGAATTCGGTCAGTACGCAATCTATATCACTTTCCTTGCCTATAACCAAACAGTCATCAACATACCGTTTGTACATCACGAGGGTGATGCCTTTATCCCGTAGGTTTTGGATAGCTTTTTCTTCGAGTTGTTCCATTAAGAGAGACGCTATTACAGGAGATAAAGGGGATCCCATCGGTGTGCCAAACGTCTGCTCGAAGATTCTACCGCTGTACTGAAAAAACGACGCCCCGAGGATTGTGGTTAGGGCACGTTTGAATTCAGTCCAAGGTATCGGCGTGTATGCGCTGATTTCCCGCCACTTTTCTTCTATTATTTCGAATACATTTTGTACTGGAACGTTCGTGTAAAGCGACACTAGAATTTTTCGTTTTCGTTCAATGTAAATTGCCTACAAATTTGTTGCCTATGAAGTTTAGTCAAATTTATTCCATTTTATTGAATCAAAGCAATCGAAAGATTCCTTTAATTCAACCACGGTAAAAGAACTTCTTTCTACCGTTGTTGAATTCAAGGGAATCTTTCGATTACTTTGATTCAGATGAATTATTCAACCAAGTTCACAACAAATATGAGAGTCCATTTTATTGGTTTTAACAGTTATTTTTTACTATCCTCCCTTCGGGATGTTTCAACTCCAAGTGACCAAAGAAGGATTTCAAATTTCTTTCGGCCTTATTGAGTCCTAAAAATAAGAATAACTGAAAATCAGATAATCAAATCATAGAAAGTTGAATTTGACCTTTTTTTTTGCAACTGATTTATTTGAAACGGCTCATACGATTAGGTTTTAAGGATCCAAACTTGTTTTTTTTTTGTTTTTAGAATCGTTTGCTTAGCTTAGCACTTTTTTTTAGAAGAAAAAAGAAGATAGAAAGGGAAACATGAAAATTGAAAGGATTATAGACGAAGATCGATAGCTTTTAGAAAAAGGTAGATTTCATACATGTAGACCAAATCTAGCACAGCTAGTACTTTTCTCACTGGAACGTTAGGTAATTTTCCTCGTAAAATGAAATTTAAAAAAAAAATCGAAACAAAATTCAATGATAATGTAGTAATTTGTAAAAAAAACTATAAAAAATGGTCTTTAGTGAACAAATTAAAAAAAAAGTTACTGATGAGATGAGTGACCTGCTTAAAAAAGTGACACACTTACTAAAAAGTGATCAACTTCAAGCCCTGCACACCGTGTTTGCTCTTTTTTGATGTTTATAGATATCTGCTTTTAAGGCTTAGATAATGATAATGATAAATCTGTTCAACGAGTTCATTGAAACATAAGTCGGATAGCACTTTGTACTGATAAGAGTTTATCATAACTACCATTGATTACTTTTTAAAAACTTTTGGTATGACTTTGAATTTATACAGGGTCCGGCAATTGAACTAGCAAATAATTTGATCAAAACAAAAAAATTATTTCAAATTTAATACAATTTAAACAAAACAGATTATATTTTCAAAATCCATTGGCGCCTTTCGATTTTTTGTCCTTGAGCTTAACCACTCGCTGCAGAAGCTCAAGGTACATATTCTAAAAAGCCCGCAGGTGGTTTTTGTGGTATTTTATCCCAGGACTCAACTAGATGGCGCTTCAGAACTACCAACCTGTCATGTTTTGTAGCGTAGACTTCGGGCTTCTGTATACCCTAGACAGCCAAGTCCATATGGTTCAGGTCCGGCAAACTCGAAATTAACCCTCGAAAAAAAAATTTTGCTTCTGTTCGAACGAGAGGTTTTGAAACCTTAAGATCTTGTAAGGCTCAGACTAAAGATCATCTTTCAAGATCCGGCGGCGATTTTGATCCGGTGCACAATGGGGAAAAAAGTGTACAAACCGCGAAGAAATTCAATATCTTTCGTGCTACATGACCCAAATCTATGAAAATATACTTTTCTTTTGTGAAAATTTCCGGAGAATCGATTGGACATAGTTTCAAACGCCGCACAAGCTTACGAACGGAGATATAGTGCCTTTTTAACCCCTAATTCCCCTATATTTTGTAAACATTCCAGAAAAACACTGATTCGAACCAAAGAATTTTGAACGAAAACAGACCTATCGTGTGTAATTTTTTCTGAGGAATCGAATGAAGGCTGTTTGAGCCACCGCAAGCTTCGGAAAATGAAGTTATGGCTGTTTTTACCCTCAATTCCCCTATATTTTTCAATTATTTCAGAAAAAAGCAAATTCGAACTTGAAAATTTTGAACCAAATGGGTTGTATTTTGTGTGATTTTTTCCGAGAAATCGAATGAATGCTGTTTGAGCCCCCGCACGCTTTGGAAAATGGAGTTATGGCTGTTTTACCCTAAATTCCCCTCAATTTTTCAAATTGTTAAGAAAAAGCATGTTCGGACTTGAAAATTTTGAATCTTTTGGAACGTATCTTGTGTAATTTTTTCCGAGGAATCCAATAAAGGCTGTTTGAGCCACCGCACGCTTCGGAAAATGAAGTTATGGCTGTTTTTACCCTCAATTCCCCTACATTTTTCAATAATTTAAGAAAAAAGCATGATCGGACTTGAAAAATTTGAACCAAATGGTATGAACCCTATGTGATTTTTTCCGAGGAATCCAACGAAGCCTGTTTGAGCCACCGCACGGATAAGGAACAGAAGTTATGGCTGTTTTACCCTCAATTGCCCAACATTTTTGAAATAGCTCAAAAAAAGCATGTTGAGACCAGATAATTATGAACCAAAAGTAAGGTATTTTGTGGAGTTTTTTCCGCGGAATCAAATGAAGGCTGTTTGAGCCGCCGCACGCTTCGGAAAATGAAGTTATGGCTGTTTTACCTTCAATTCCCCTACATTTTTCAAATTGTTAAGAAAACGCATGTTCGGACTTGAAAATTTGGAATCTTTTGGGACGTATCTTGTGTGATTTTTTCCGAGGAATCCAATGGAGCCTGTTTGAGCCACCGCACGCTTTGGAAAATGGAGTTATGGCTGTTTTTACCCTCAATTCCCCTACAGTTTTCAATGGTTTCAGAAAAAATCATGTTCGGACTTGAACATTTTGAACCAAATGGGTTGTATCTTATGTAATTTTTTCCAAGGAATCCAACAAAACCTATTTGAGCCACCGCACGGATTGGACACAGAAGTTATGGCTGTTTTACCCTCAATTTCCCCACATTTTTCAAATAGCTCAGAAAAAGCACGTTCGGACTCGAAAATTTTGAACCAAATGGAACGTATCATGTGTGTTTTTTTTCGGAGAATGCAACGAAGCCTATTTGACACACCGCACACATCGGAAACAGGAGTTATGGCTGTTTTACCCTCAATTCCCTTTCATTTTTTCAAAAAGTTCAGAAAATCCATGATCGGACTTGAAAATTTTGAGCTAAATGAGACTTATCTTATGCAATTTTTTCCGAGGAATCCAATGGAGCCTGTTTGAGCCACCGCACGCTTTGAAATAGTGAGTTCTGGCTGTTTTTACCCTCAATTCCTCTACATTTTTCTGAAATCATTGAAAAATGTAGGGGAATCGAGGGTAAAAACAGCCATAACTCACTATTTCAAAGCGTGCAGTGGCTCAAACAGGCTTCATTGGATTCCTCGGAAAAAATTGCATAAGATAAGTCTCGTTTAGCTCAAAATTTTCAAGTCCGATCATGGATTTTCTGAACTTTTTGAAAAAATGAAAGGGAATTGAGGGTAAAACAGCCATAACTCCTGTTTCCGATGTGTGCGGTGTGTCAAATAGGCTTCGTTGCATTCTCCGAAAAAAAACACACATGATACGTTCCATTTGGTTCAAAATTTTCGAGTCCGAACGTGCTTTTTCTGAGCTATTTGAAAAATGTGGGGAAATTGAGGGTAAAACAGCCATAACTTCTGTGTCCAATCCGTGCGGTGGCTCAAATAGGTTTTGTTGGATTCCTTGGAAAAAATTACATAAGATACAACCCATTTGGTTCAAAATGTTCAAGTCCGAACATGATTTTTTCTGAAACCATTGAAAACTGTAGGGGAATTGAGGGTAAAAACAGCCATAACTCCATTTTCCAAAGCGTGCGGTGGCTCAAACAGGCTCCATTGGATTCCTCGGAAAAAATCACACAAGATACGTCCCAAAAGATTCCAAATTTTCAAGTCCGAACATGCGTTTTCTTAACAATTTGAAAAATGTAGGGGAATTGAAGGTAAAACAGCCATAACTTCATTTTCCGAAGCGTGCGGCGGCTCAAACAGCCTTCATTTGATTCCGCGGAAAAAACTCCACAAAATACCTTACTTTTGGTTCATAATTATCTGGTCTCAACATGCTTTTTTTGAGCTATTACAAAAATGTTGGGCAATTGAGGGTAAAACAGCCATAACTCCTGTTCCTTATCCGTGCGGTGGCTCAAACAGGCTTCGTTGGATTCCTCGGAAAAAATCACATAGGGTTCATACCATTTGGTTCAAATTTTTCAAGTCCGATCATGCTTTTTTCTTAAATTATTGAAAAATGTAGGGGAATTGAGGGTAAAAACAGCCATAACTTCATTTTCCGAAGCGTGCGGTGGCTCAAACAGCCTTTATTGGATTCCTCGGAAAAAATTACACAAGATACGTTCCAAAAGATTCAAAATTTTCAAGTCCGAACATGCTTTTTCTTAACAATTTGAAAAATTGAGGGGAATTTAGGGTAAAACAGCCATAACTCCATTTTCCAAAGCGTGCGGGGGCTCAAACAGCATTCATTCGATTTCTCGGAAAAAATCACACAAAATACAACCCATTTGGTTCAAAATTTTCAAGTTCGAAATTGCTTTTTTCTGAAATAATTGAAAAATATAGGGGAATTGAGGGTAAAAACAGCCATAACTTCATTTTCCGAAGCTTGCGGTGGCTCAAACAGCCTTCATTCGATTCCTCAGAAAAAATTACACACGATAGGTCTGTTTTCGTTCAAAATTCTTTGGTTCGAATCAGTGTTTTTCTGGAATGTTTACAAAATATAGGGGAATTAGGGGTTAAAAAGGCACTATATCTCCGTTCGTAAGCTTGTGCGGCGTTTGAAACTATGTCCAATCGATTCTCCGGAAATTTTCACAAAAGAAAAGTATATTTTCATAGATTTGGGTCATGTAGCACGAAAGATATTGAATTTCTTCGCGGTTTGTACACTTTTTTCCCCATTGTGCGTTACCTTTCGTGTTTTCCAAAAGCAGAAGTCGAAATCACATCTATATTTTCTCCTAGAATTATTTTAATCAATTTCAATTATGCAATTAGAATTGATAAAAGGTTACTTTCAAATACTGTTTCTTCAGTCAAAAGGTTCAGAACATTTTTTTAACCGCGAATTCATGGTTTATTTATTTCAGATATTGAAGTGGAACACAGTAAATGGGAAACGCCGATAGCAGTAGTTGTTTTACTGAATTTTCAACATGCACGTTAACCGGTTCGGTAATTTTTCAAATGACCGAGCGACTGTAATTATGCCAAGTGCCAATCCTATATGCGTCAAAAAATTTTCACTGAACAATCTGCTTAAATAACAAGAGCTCGGTAGTTATTACCATTATTTATTTGAAAAAATTGTAATAAGGCTCAATGAAGTATTAGCTTGATTTTGTTTGGACATCTCAATTCACTTTGTGTCTTATTAGTCTCAATCCACTGCCTGTAAAAATTCAATTAGTTTTAGTTGATTTTATTACCAGAAGTCTGCTGTAACAGTTTTTTTCCATTGAGCTGAAGTTTAAAGTAGCTTTAATACTTCACACATTCAGTTCTTTGTTTTTTTTGTGAGTTTCTCCTGAAAAAAAGTCTCGTCAAGAACCTTTTTTGAACGAACAAAATAAATTCTTTTTTATGTTTTTTTTTTTCAAAGTGCTAATAACAACCTAAAATCAAACTTTGTATCGATCGAAATTGAAATCCTAAAAAAATGAAACTAACAACTCCATTTCTTCCCGCTCATCCAGGTCTGCCAGTGGCTGCTCGGGATCGGCCTCGAACACCACATTCCGGCCTTCGTGAAGCACGCCGTCGAGGGCGGAGCGCTGTTGCAGCTGGAGAAACCGGACTTCAAGATCCTGGCAGTGGGGGGCGAAGACAAGAAGCACCTGAAGCGCAACATCAAGGAGCTGCGCCGGCTCAACGAGAAGGAGCGCAAACAGAATGAAAAAGATCGAAGGGAACGGGAGAAGTTGATCAAGAAGGCTGAGAAGAAAGCCGAGAAGGATCAGAAAAAGACGAAGAAGTAGGAGGGCAGAGACAAGGATACTCTAAATTCTAGTAGTTTTTAGATGAGTAGGGACATGTTTGATATAGTAGAACGAAACAACTTTTGTTTGATATTTCTTAGTTTTTTGAAACAGAAAACCCTCTTTAGCCATCGGTTTTGTTTTCTATTTTTTTTTATTTTATAACAAATTTGTTTGTTAGATAGCTTGTTTATACATACATACCTAGTAGTAGGAGAAGTAGCGAGTAGGCAGGACTTAATTTAAAATTCTACCTACTAAATTCCTAGAATTTACATGGACGTGTAGATATCCCCGAACCAACAATAATTAGTTGATAGTTAGTCATGGGAACGAACGAGAGACCAGAAGAAGCTGGACGACGTGTTATTATCGAGATTGAGGAGACATTTGAATGCAGACAAATCTTTTGTGTTGAGTAGAAGTTTGGTTGTGAATAAATTCAAGAAAAATGTACTATTTATTACTGTCTTAGTATGGGACAAAAATTCATTCTTATTTTTTAAACGATTCATTATTGATGTAAGCTAGCGTTTTACGTACCTACCTACAAATAATCTTACCAACAATCAGATCCAACTAGTTCGGTTGATGACAACTAATATGCACGTCGATTGATGAATAACCAAACAAAAGTGTATGTAACCATTGAAAATGATATAAAACACGTAAAAAAGCTGTTAGAGTCGTAGTTGTTAGGGGACAAACCAAAATTAGATTCCAACTTGCAAATCATCAACTGTAGTTACGTTGTGTCTAAATGAGACTTCTAGGAGAGGGAATAACTAAATAATTGAAAAGAAAGGACTAGTTGCAAAAAAAAGGTGTCAAAAAGGAAGGAGAGAAAATATAAAAATATGAAAAGGACAGCCAAAATGGTATATAAAATTGTGCAACTAAACGAGAGTGTCGAAAAATTGTGCAAATTGTTGTGATGTAAGGTTGAGAAACGGAAACAGCAACAACAATCGGTACAAGAGTGAAGAAAAATTTAGAAGAAACCGAAGCATAAGCAAGCAAAAATTAAAAGGTAACTCGTTTTAAGTCATTATTATTTATTATTTATATTATTATATACACTATTGATTAGCAAGACAAAGCACCGAAGATCCATACCTTATGTTCTACCTACAATCCTGTAACGGCTAAGTAGAGAGTTATTCGGAAGGCAGCGTTTAGAAAGTTTAGCTAGTGACCCCGAGAGCAGCTTAGCAGCAGCAGCAGCGAGGTAAACCAAACTATTTGATAGGAACGAAATTAAGTAGGTTACGAACAAAACGAAAATGTGTAATGAAATAATAAAAACAAACATGAAAAATTACGACAAGTTTATAATTTTTTATTTTATTTTAGTCTAGCAATCCGTAGTCCTTTTAGTTTTCTAAGTTTTTGTGTGATATTTTTAGGCATAGATTATTAATTTATTGTTAAATGGATTTAGCATATCTTTTAAGAAGTATTTTAAGTCTTATCAATTAATATTTTAAATGCCTCGATTTGTTAGATTAGCAAATATTTAAGGGCTAGTTAAGCTTGAAGACTTTTATAACTTATTTTATCACTATAAAGTTTTTAAGTTTTTGTCTTTGTTTTTTTTTCATTTTCCTCCACACAATTTCTAATTTTTTTGTTTTTTTTCTTTCAAAGTTTGAGTCCGACAAATCATAACAATATAATAAAAACTCATACAAGGCAGATTTAAGAAAACAAGCTCCGTAAAATGATAACAAACCACCGCCAAATTATGACTGTTCGATCAGTTATCGAGATAAAATAGGACATCTACCCCATACTTGAAATTAAAGAGAAAAAAGAAGCTAAACCAAATGGACCCAAAAGAACTTGCACAACCATTTTTAATATTATACATTTTAAAAACTTCAATAAACATTTATTTGTTAACCTTTCTCGAAAAGCAACAAAACAAAGCCCAACCAAAGAAGAAAAACCACTCATCGAGGCGAAGTATTTTCTACAAACTTGAAAATCGTTTAAAACCATTTTTCGGGTAACACTTTTTAAAAAGGAACTTTTTACTCATTTATACGATGTAACTCCCAAGTAAACTTAACTAAAAAAATGAATCAAACAATTAGGTAACATTTAATGACGATGCTCAACTGGCTCTCTGCTATCTTATCTACATTCATAAATATTTAGTCTAGCGAAATTGGCACAAGGCGGAAGCGGAAATCTATCGAAAATTTGAACCCCCTGTTCATTGAACTAACTAACTAAATTCTTTTACTATACAACATCATTTCCAATGGAGTGAAACTGTAATAATCGGAAAAAAAACCAACTATTGCTACTTGTTAAATATATTACACATTTCGTCCAAGTTGTATCTAGATTATGAATCGCGGAAATTTGACTAATTAGGACCTACATAAGTACATAGGCAAATGTTGGACTGCAAAAGTATTACACAACTAATGTACTTTTATTACCTGTATTACACCAAAAGTAAAGTAAAAAATGATAAGAAATGAGAAACCAAAAAAAAAAAAATTATACCAGTGAAACTAAAACTTATTACAGTAAATAGAGGAAACAAAAATATGCGAAATTAGTACTCTTAAGCTCATCTATATTTCGTATTGATAACTTAAAAAACATAATGGTGAAAATGAGAGCGTAACAAATGTTATAAGTAATCTATTAAAAACCAAACTGGCGAATAGCAAAAAAAAAACTAAACACAACCCATATTTAACAAATAAGTAAAATAATCTGAAAAGGAAAAGAAAAAATCTCCACGTTTAAGAAAAGGTCAGAAGAAAATCACAGCACTGCAAACTAAATACCAAAACCAAACTAGTTGAGAGAAGTAATCGTTGTTAAGTATCGAACAGGATTATCAAAAAAAAATTGATCAACATAAATGCAAACCAATAGATGAGTCACAAAGATAAAAAACTTGATAACGAAAAAAATAAATCATATAATCTTAAAAAACCCCCAAAAGTAAAATGAAAAATTCCATGTCATCCAACTGACTGACTCGGCTAGAGGAAAAAATCCAGGATCCTGGCAGTGAATCAACCAAAAGAAAAAAATGGAACGGAGCGGAGCGGAAAAGCCAGGAGCCGTCAAGTCAGATCAAATCCCCTCAAAGCTGATGAATAACCAACCCGACAAAAGCCACTCGATAGCCATTGATGAATAACGAACGAACGACCGAACGGAGGATGGAAGGAAATACACGGTGTAGATATGAATTTAGGAAACATTCAAATGGTTTCTGGTGTTTATCATTTCGGTATGTGGGTATCACAGCATTTTTTTTAGTTTTTTTTTAGCAAATTATTTTAGTTTTTGAAGGGTCTTGCCAATTTCTAACGTGATATTCAGTGGAATCAAGAAGGCCTAAATGATCCGTAAAGGAAAGCCCATATTCCGCGATAGTGTTGCTATGGTTTTAATAAGTCGTTTCCGATTTGTAAACAACCGCTCTACTCTACCACACCAAAGATGAATGGTTATCTGTAAAAAAATACAGTGTACTCTCTTCAAATCGATTTTACTTTGTGGCTGATTGATGATCGATTGCTTTAACGTTGGCAATCAACATCTGGAAGTACCATACATCAGTGGATCGAACTGTAACTGTAACAGCAAAATTATAAATAGTAAATTGAAACGGGCTGCCCGAACCAATCAAAGCTCCATTCTCAAGGGATCAAGATCAATCTCCAATCAGTGAGGGACGAAAACGCGAACAACGTGTGCAGGCTGTGAGTACAGTGATAATTGATAGTAAGACTGAAAGTGTTAAAACAAACTTATCTTGGGATTGATCTGGTGTGTCAAAAAGACTGAAAAGTGTCAAGTGAAAGTTAAGTTCTGTAACCAGGAATCGTATCTACAAGTCGAACCAGAATGACGTCTTTCAACGACTGCAAGCAGAATTTCGGAAGAATGTGAGTAAACTTAACCCTTGTAACTAACCCTAAGAAATTTCGAAAATTTTTGCTTTGAGTGCCGAATCCAAAATGAAATTTTTTAAATTCGGTTAAAATAGTTTCCATACAATGTTATGGCAACTTTCTGATACTTTTTGTTAGATAATTTCTTTAAAAAATCAGTTGTTAGTTGTCAAAACAAATCTACAAGTTTAAAAATAATTTTGATACAATTTGATAGGTTATTCACATCTTTAGGAAGATATTCAAACAATTTTGAATGACAAAAATGGAATGGAAATACCCATTTGGAAACGATTTTGAGTTGACTTTATAATATTTTGTTTAGCAATTTTTACCAAGTTTGCAAAGCCTTTAGAGAATATGTTAAAAATAGAAGAAGAAAATTTTAGGAACATTTTAAAACATTCAAGTAGATTTGAGACAATTTAAGGGCATTTTTGTTAAAAAAAAACTGTCCCTATTTTGAAACCATTCTTTGGCGATTCGAGGACAAAGAATATTGAGGAGATTTTGAAATAATTTCCACGCAATTGCATCCTTCTCAGTGGTTTTTCACAAAATAAAATAAAATCTATTTGGGAAAATTTATCAAGTTAATGAGACATTTACGAGAGAATTCAAGGTTTTTTACAAATGCTTTAAGACAAAAAATAATCAAATTTAAGTCCTTTTACGAAACATTCTAAGATAAATTTGATATTATATATATTTTTTTTGTATTTTTTACTATTTCGAAACAGTTTTTCGATTATGATGGTCAGATTTCAGACAGTTTTATCACAAGTCTGAAAACATTTGGAAAGTAAAAAAACTATTTTCAAATATTTAAAAAAAATCTCCGAACAGTATATTTTTAATAATATTGATGCATTCGATACAATTTCAGACAACTTCGATACAATTTAGGAATTCTAAAAATATGGTCAAAATTTTAGCTAAATTTTTAAGTCTGAGCAACAATAAAGACTTCTAAATGAGATAATTTTTTATGTTTTAGTAAGATTTCCAAACAAATTGACGATAGTTTTGCAACAAATGATTCGTTTTTAATATGTAATTTTCAAATATTATGTATGTATGTATGTATGTGTATGTATGGTTCCCCCATCGGTAGCAAGGTCCAGCCTATGTCTGTGTGGCTTGGCCTTCGAATTGACTTCTAGGGCTTCCACGGCCGATGGTTCGTCGAGAGAAGGCATCCAACCCACAGAAACCTACAATGGTTGGCACTCCACTCCGCTTGCAATAATCGCTTTGGGCTATCCCCAGATGCATTCTCTCTGGTAAATATAAAATACAATGGAATAAGTATATAATGATATTATAAACAAGAAATATGATACATATGCATATAATAATTATGAAATACAATTAAAATATAGAAAATGAGTAATATAAATTATAAAAAAAAAGTCTGAAAATTATAAATTTAAAAAAATGTCTTTTAAACAATGATCCAAAATGATGATGGAAAATGTAAAACTTTCTATTCTCTGATAAATTTATGAAGCAACCGGATGATAATACAATGTGTAAATCATTAAACTCATCACCATTATAACGAAGAAGCTCTGATTATGAATAAAACGAAGAGGGTGAATTTCATATCATAAGACCTATCACAATTAACTAGACGGAAATTATATAACACACGATGCAATAATCAATTAAATAAAAATATATTTGGCGGGGTAAAAAATCACAAATCAAAATTAAATTCCTACATTCTAAGACTAGAATTAACCAAAAGCTTTAAACCTTCTAAGATTGACTCCTACATTCTATAACATGGTTCACTTATACCATACCAAAACGTTGTTTAATGTTATTCATAATCTTGTATCTCCGGATAATTAACAGTTGCTAAGAAAACAAGGTTTTTTAAATTCTATATCACTAAGTAGGACTTGATACTCTGAATAATTTCGAATCATGAAAAACAAATATAATCCTTAGGTGAACTTCTAATCTTATTACTGTAGAAACCTTGAGTCTTGAAATTTGCGACAAACAAGCAAATAGTACAATATTTAGTAGAGTTCACACACTACGATATTTTTAAATTTTTATACTAAGTGTTTGTTAGATATATTTCAATTGCATAATTTAATTGCGTCTGTCATTTCCAATATTATGGTTAACCCTTTCCTTCCCACGAGGTTTTTCACGTTTTAAAAATAGAAATATTGATTTTCAGCTGAAGTTCTAGAACAAAAGATGCATAATTTAAGCCTACTTTAATGATCCATTTGATAAATTTGGGTTTTGAGGTGGATCATATGTGCTCCATTGGGAAGATAACAACACATAGTGTGCAAATGAAAAACAGGAAATAATTGCAAAAAAACGTGGAATTTCATCACTTTATTGATCACAAACTAACATGATCCTATTTGATAAAAATCTTCTTTGGTGTACGCATCCCTCGAAAATCTATTTATTGAATATTTGAAATTTTCATTCTTGCCTTGAACAATGGCCGCCATGACACTTTTCGCAAGAAAAACAAAACATGCCGTTTTTCGAGAAAATCACGAACTTTTACAAATATTTGGAGACATGTAGTCATTTAAGAAGATGAAATAACTATCCTGAAGCGATTTTTTTTGTTGACGAAAGGATATTCATGAGTATTGATTAGAAGCTTCAAAAGAAGAAAAGTACGTTTTGTTCCCAGTGTATCACCAGTGATCCACTTTACTTACACAAAAATTTATATGTTTTAGTTAAAATCTAAGTAAACCATCAATTGATTCTGCTTGCATATGCAATCTTCTGCACGGCAGTATTTTTATTTGAGGGAAATTATAAAAACTTGTCAAGTTATTGAACAACAAATGACGACTTGATTTAAATTCGAAAATAATCCGACTTTTTTGTAGCTTTTGATCTGCCAAGCAAAACCTAGCGAACCGAATTTCTTCAAATTTGGTGCAATGTTTCTTCACTCATATCTACACATTCGGTGAAAAAATGATGTTGATCCAAAGCGCCCAGTTCAAGTGCGAGCTGTGCAAAGTTGTGGATCACTTGTGCTACCATGGGAAGGAAAGGGTTAAGTAAACAGTTTGAAAAAGGTAGATTATTGATTGATTTCATTTCTAACTTTTTTGTTACTTGCTTTGAATAGAACTACAAATTGAATTTACAACACAAAACTATTGCTTTTGCAACTATCTTTTTTTTTTTTGTGGCGTTTAAATAGCTGTGGGAAGCTGACGCTGAAAGTGAAATGTGGGTAGAGGGGTCTGCTTTTGCAACTATCTTAAATGGAAAAAATGATAGATTGATCCGCCCTGAAAATTCCCCACAATCAACTGGTTTTACTTGGGTGGTAAAGTAATAATATTTGTACGAATTTGATCTAAATTAGAATTGGAATCCTTGTGACACTCCCTGTTAAAGTCTTAGCTTCAAAACTTGCATACAACTTGAGATAACTAAAGAAATTATTTTACTCATCAGATGGCAGTGCAAAGCATTTCTGGTAGCCTTAATAGCGCTATCTGCATTTTTATTTTACAGGCTTTTACTGAAGTGCAATGCTGCGTCATCAAATAACCAAAACAAAAGTAGTCGAACGAAAATTTTCAACTTACCTTCATGCCACGATTGATTTTTTCTTTAAGTTTATACCAAGTCACTTATTAAAAAAAAACTTATCGCATTATTTAAAAAAAAAAAAGAAACTGTTACTACACATGACTTCACTATGCAAATTGGACTCATCAATTCTCCCAGTGAGGATAAATGAACGAAGGCTGCCAGTTTCATCCAAAATAAACAAGTTTTAGGTAATAGAATGTTAAAAAGAAAAAAAAATCATTAAAGCTACTGTTCGATACTCTACTAAGTTCTAATGAGCCCTGCAATTTTTGTGTTTGAATAATAATCTTTTGGTTGATTGCTGGTAGTTCTTGTGAACTTTTTTAAACAAAAAATATTTTAGTTTTCGATAAACCCTAACAAAAAATAAAACGATTAACTTGAAATATAAAACTTTAAATTTGCAAATGAATAAACATAGTTCATATAGGGAAAAAATTGAAATTTGTATTGATTGTTCTAGTAAGAATTTAGTGTACATCAATAATGAAATAGAAATATTTAGAAAAAGAACACTTTAAACATTGGAACTAAATATTAAATTATGTTTAAACTTAGGGAAAGACATTTACGAGAGAATTCAAGGTTTTTTACAAATGCTTTAAGACAAAAAATAATCAAATTTAAGTCCTTTTACGAAACATTCTAAGATAAATTTGATATTATATATATTTTTTTTGTATTTTTTACTATTTCGAAACAGTTTTTCGATTATGATGGTCAGATTTCAGACAGTTTTATCACAAGTCTGAAAACATTTGGAAAGTAAAAAAACTATTTTCAAATATTTAAAAAAAATCTCCGAACAGTATATTTTTAATAATATTGATGCATTCGATACAATTTCAGACAACTTCGATACAATTTAGGAATTCTAAAAATATGGTCAAAATTTTAGCTAAATTTTTAAGTCTGAGCAACAATAAAGACTTCTAAATGAGATAATTTTTTATGTTTAGTAAGATTTCCAAACAAATTGACGATAGTTTTGCAACAAATGATTCGTTTTTAATATGTAATTTTCAAATATTATTGTCAAAAAATTTAAGTATTTTTTTTACATTTTTGATTATGACACCATCAAATTTAATATTTTTCAACCCGAATAAGTCAATCTTACATTATCTTCGATATCATTTTCGAATCTATGAGAATAATTTAATCATTAATTTGAATCGATCTACTTTTTTAATTTAAATTTAGGTCCATTATTCCAATATCTAAACTAAAATTTCATAAAAAGCTTTTAAAAAGATTATTAAAATATTTTAAAACTGTGCTGATAAAAATTTTAGAAAAAAATCTTAAGATTAAGAAAATACGAACAAAATTTTAAGAATTTATGAAATCTGAATATGTATTCTCAAATTTCTGTGATCTGTGGAACAGAATCCGTAAAAAAATTGCTTAAAATTCAGTCAAATTTTGGATATTTCTGTAATTTCGACAACCTTGCTTCAGACCTTTTCGAGAAAATGTTTAAGAGCATTTAAGACAAATAGCAGAAAATGTTAGAACTTTTCGAGGCGATTTTGAGACAATTTCAAGTCATTTTAACAACAAAAATTAAGAGAATTTGGATAATATTGCTCCAATTTAGGACACGTTGGATTTAGTTTTCAGTTTAAATTTGAGCTAATTTTGATAAACTATTTCAAATCCTACAAAAATTTTAATCATTTTTTTAATACATTTTAATTATTCAAAAGCATTTAAGTCAAAACATTTTTTTAAATGGGCTTGTGATATAGCTCAGTTGGCAAGTCTGTTGTCCCCTGAGCCGATGTCCGCGAGTTCAAGCCCAAGAGTAAACATCGAACACAGTTGTACCGGATAAGTTTTTCAATAACGATCCGCCAACTGTAACGTTGATAAAGTCGCGAATGCCATAAAGATGGTAAAACGACTATAATCGAAACAAAAAAAAATTTTTTTTTAAATTTTTTTTTGTTTATTTGTGACACTTTAAAAAAAATCTAATGAATTACTGCTCATATGGGTGAAAATTGTTATTTCAATATTCCAATTTCGAAACAAATTTACTTTAGTTTCAAATTTATCATGATTTTAAAAGGATTTTCATAAAAAATCAACGATCTATTACCTAAAACCAGATAACTTTAGGACATTTTGAGTCTTTTCATCAACTGCTTTGAAACTTATTTGGAAATGTTCCATTAAAAGCAAAGTTGCCGAATTCACACAAAAATCTGAAATTTCACAGAACAGAGCACAGAATTTTTAAATATTCACAGATTTCACAGAATTATTGAATTTTGATGGAATTTCCAAAATAATATTATTTTGGCTTTTATAAATATAGATTTCTTACTTTGAATCAGAAAAAAATATGATAAGATTGAGTATGTGAATTAATTTTTCACAATAAAAATGTAAAAAAGACACAATGCATCATGAATTTTCAATGAAATTATAGAAAAAAGTATTACAGAAAACCATCACACAGTTTTTGGATAAAATCATAGACAGTCAGAATTTTTTTTTAACAAACACAGAATATTTTTCGGCATCCTTAATTATAAGTCAGTTTTGGAACCATTTTTGGCTGTTTGAGTGAAAAGAACTTGAGAGAATTTTGAAATTATTCTTTCCTGGAGTGTGGAATGCTTCAGACCACACTCTTTAAACGATTTTGCCAATATCGAAACAATTTGGAAATAATAATGAAACAAACTTGAGCGTAACATTGGTTTCATTTGTAAAAATATTCGAAAATAAATTTGACATTATTGTGATATTTTTTTAAGGTCTTTTTTGACATAGTTTCGTAATACTTTCGAGACAATTCGGTGCCCATATAAATAAGATAAATTTATCACTAATTGAACAAAACGAAGAAGTTTTCGGACTATTTTGAGTTAAAATTGACATCTTTTGAGAAAATCTAAAACACTAGGCAATAAGCTTTTCGACAACTTATTGAGATAAAATATGGAAACTTTGAACTTGGTGTAAACAAATTTTCTTATTTTGGTTCAATTTTGATTGTTTTGAAACAATATCTAAAAAAAATAAAATTGGAAAATGTTTGAAACAGTTAAACATGTATAAGACGTTTTTCAGACTACAGGCTTAGTTTGTTTTTGGCAACATGCTCGAAAACTTTGTCGAACGGTTTTGGAAAAAGAACAATTTTAGTGAAGTCCTTATTCCCCCCTTGGTTCCAAGATAATGAGATTTCAAAAAATTTAGCGAAAACCTATAAATTTTAAGGTTTTTTGTTAATTTTAGAACCCCGAATGAAGTTTATTCTACTTTTCTAATAGTGATGATATTTATCTACAATTTTTCTAGGAAACTAAAGAAAAATTCCGAGGGGTTTACGATGTATAAACCATATTCATTTTTTTTTGAAACATCAGAAATTTTCTGGATTTTTTGTAAAACTTCCTAAAAAAGCTAAAACCAACTTTTTGATTAGATCGAGAAAAAAAAATCCTCTGGAGGGTTTATAAGTTTTCATGTGAACTTCAAAGCTAGCGAGTGAATTTGTTTCCAAGTTTAATTTTTCTCTGTGTTAATGAATTTCACTGAACTTTTTAATAAGTTAATGTTAATTTACAGGCATTCAATTTACAGCTACCATTGTTTACTTTGGAATAGATTTTTGAATTCTAACATGAATCGGGAATTAATTTTGATACCCTAATAATATCATCAATACTGTTGAACATACGCAAAAATGAAGTTGAGATGATCGATAGCAAATTTATTCAGCTTCAATATGCAAAAAAGAGATTTCCAATTAGTGTTATGCATTCCGTGGTATTTAAATCTGAGTACAAGTACTTTTTTTTTTCCAAAATTTAATATTTGAAGCATAACTCAAAAACTGTTCTACTGAGATTTTTCTGAAATTCATTTTCGGACTCAGCACCCGATTTCACATGGAAAATATCGGTCGGACAATAAAGTTCACGGGTTTTTTTTTAAATTTTGTAAACTAGTGTTATTAAGAAACTAATAAAAAAACTTTAATTCTCAGCACTTGTTTTAAATGCTGAAAACAGAAAACAAATACTAATTTAGTTATTATTGTGCATTGATATTTAGCTTAACCTTCCAAAGCCGTTCGCTAAATATCCGTTTCGGGGAAATTTTAGTTGAGGTTTGATTTCGTTCTTGTGGCTGTAAATGTTAACCGATATTGATAATATTATATTCGTTGTGAAGGTAATCTATTCTAATTACTCAAGATTTAAAAATAAAGTCGATATGTATTAACAGGTTATCAGAAACTGGTTCAGAATGTAAAAAGTCCGAAAAATCAATTTTATTTTTAAAATACTCATAACTTTTGACAGCCTTCTTGTATTTAAGTGTTTCTTTGATGTTTGAAATTGTCAAGAATCCATTTTTCCAAAAATGTATAGATATGTAGGAGTCCAATAAAAGTTTTGACCGCTATATCCGATCTTTCGGTAGAAAAAAATCTTACTTTAAAAAAACTACATCCAATTTTGTCTTTGCTTAGCTGTATTTCATTTCCCAATGAACCGATTTTCAAAACTCAAATTTTAATTTATTGTCGTTAATTGGATCATTATTTTCATAGAACATACATAGTCTTTTAAAATTCCCAGTTCTTCAGTATATTGGAATGATGATAAAGATGTTTGAAATATGCGCTTCGGGTCATATTGACCCGAACAGCTTTGGAGGGTTAAGTGGTGCAGTGCAACTTCGAATTACTTTTCGAAGTTTTCATGGCTTAAAATCAAGATCGATAAAAAAAACTAAAATGATAAAATTGAAAGAAAATTTAAGATCTGAATATGTTGTCGCCGGACAAATGAAACAAACAATGTTTTTCTTTTTTAAAATTTTTAGTTTTAGTTTGAATGGTTTCTAAGAATATTATGTTTTCATAACACAAAAATTCAAAATTGAGAAACAAAGACCAACTTATCAAAAATATTCAAAAATTTTAATTGTGGGACTGTTAAATTGGGGAAATTTGTTTGAAAATTAAAATTCATAATGTACCTAGATGGAAAATATTATTTTTTAGAAGGAAATTTTTAACAATACAAACGTCTTACCATTTTAAAATCTTTATTGTAAAATTTAACAGTATTTTATGTGCCTGTGTTTTAATGATTGCAATTTGGAAGATTTTAGCTTCCTGAATTCGAAACTTTTGCCAGATTTTGTTTTTCAAATCTAGTTTTGGTAGTATGTTTTTATTAGTTAAAAAATTATTCAGATCTGGATTAAATTAATCATTCATAACTGATAAACCAACAAAACAACATGAAAGACAAACAACGATTATGAATTTACAAAACAATAATTTTTTGTCAAACTTCAAAGGAAAAATTGATTTAAAAAGATAACTTCTACATTTAGAAATTTAGGATTTCTGACATCTCTGAATTTCTGAAGTTTTATTATATTTAACACATTTGTTGAAAACAAAAAATCGTTTTGATTTTTATTTAAATTGATAAACAGAATTCAATTTTTTATAAAATTACTTTAAAAAAATTGTAAATACTTTCGTTTTTTTATAGCGTAGGTAAAAGAAACAAAAAGAATACTTCTTTTCTTTGTTCGCAACAGTAAAAATTTCTGGCGGGCTTCTGAAAGTTCATCATCATGTTAAAATCTTTTTTTTATGTTTGTAACGTTATAGAGCTTTTCCCGATAAAGCTGCTGATTTTTTTTAAATGATGTCTACCTACTGAGCTGATAGAAAAAAAAAACTAAAAAATTGTGATTTGGATTCAGGACACTCAAATGAATCAAAAATTAGCTATTAATTTGGTGCACCTCGGAAAAATGTTAATATTGTGGCCTTCTGTAAACAAAACCCTTTCAAATGTGAATTGAACATTTAGAAGGAACAAGAAACACAAAACAAAATTGGGGATAAATTTTTTGAAGAATATTTTATATCAGTTTGTTTGTTTGTTTGTTTGTTTATTACAGTAGCGTAAGATCTTCCCTTTTTAATTACTACATACGGTTTTCTAATTCTGATTTCTTCACTTTTTAAATTTACGAACTTTTTCCTCAACAAATTACTAACAATTATTCCAAAAATGTAGGCATTCCCTCTTAAAAATTGCTTCTGCCGTTTGACGCTTTAAGTCGGCTGGTAATCTATTCCAGTTAACCACGCCTCTGATGAAAAAGGAGTTAGCAAAAATTGTTGTTCGATTTTCTGGGACTACTAAGTTTTGCCGTCGGCGCCCTTGCAGCTGGGAAACTTTGTCGAACAATCCCAAGCAACCAAAAGTTCGAATATCACTTAAGGAACGAACTAATAAGTTCATATATAGCTGTACAAAAGTTCTGTGGAACTTTTTTGCTGTTCAAAATGCTTTTTCGAGGTCCATGGAACTTCATTCTTTATCAAGTTCAGCCAATACTCAAAAAAAGCTTTAAAGTACTGTTTTGGTTTCTGTTTCTACTTTTTGGGAACTTTAAAGTTTGTATCAAGAAAAACAATCTACTTGTTACGTACTTCTCATTTTTTTTCAAAATCAAGTATCGGCCGCCGGTCGTGGCCTAGAGGATAGCGTTCCAGTCTTCTAAGCCAGAGTCCATGAGATCGAATCCCGATCACGGCACATATAGTACTCTTTCTGTGGTCTGGTGGTTTTAGCATTTGTAAGATGCTAGCCATAATATCCTTGAAAGATGTACGCCTTAGAGTTAAGTAAAAAAATTAGATCTCTTCAAAGAAACACGAAGTTTCACTGAGATCCTATATGTGTGTGTTCGTTTTCGTTTTCAAGTAGCTATCAAAGGGTTGCAAGTCTTTTTGTACAGCTCAATAGTTCGTAAAAAATCTCTGTTGTATTATTTTGTAAACTTGAAAGTTTTTAATTAGTTCCAACGGGCGTTCAAAAGCAACTTCGTATTATAGAAACTTTGAAGTAGATTTAAAGGCTAAAATCTACTTTTTTCGAACTTCAACACGTGTTTGCATAAATAAACACATGGTTACTTGGGAAACAACTATATGAAGTACACATTAAGTTCCGGAAGAACTTTTTAACAGCTTGAAAGTGGGAATTAAGTAGAAATAAAGAACCTGAAAGTCGTTTTAAAGAAAATCATCAGATCGAGTAAAATCGTTGCCTACTCATGATGTTCATATAGGGCAATAAGTATGGATCTCAACTTTCAAGAGGTGAGCTCGGGTTCGAGGCTTGGTAAGAACATGTTTTTAAATGTAATGTGAGTTAGTAACAAATATAGTTGATTAATATGAATCAAACTTAGCAGACTTGAGAAGGCAATTGAAGGAGCGGAAGAGTAATTTTTTCGATTTTTTATGCTGCTTATAAAGTGGATTTTGAAGCTGGTTAGAAATTGTTTGACGATTTATGCGAACTTTTTGTCAACTTTAAAGTTCGTTTAACTACTTAAAAATTGAGCTGAAAAGAAGTTATATTAGCATTCTCGATTAAGCTGATCAAACCTGATAGAGGAATGTTATCCGAACTTTTGGTTGCTTGGGATGTTGGGGGATAGCGGGTTCTTATGATTTTGTGCAGGAACAGACAGGATCGGAAAGCATACAGTTGCTGAAGAGAGCATCCTATGAGATTTTTATGCAGATGATTGACCGAGTCGAAGCGGTTCAGCCCATAAACATAGCGTACGGAGCAGTTTAATGCGATTCGCAGGCGACACATGGCAGCTGCACTCGGTTTAAGGAAAAGTACATCAGCAAATATGACATGTGGAAGAATCAGAGCCTTGAAAAGTTTTAGTTTGGTGGTTGTTGGCGCAAGATACGTCGTTGAATATAGCGTACGCAAGCAACCATAGATTTTTCCACATTGTTGGGCAAACAGACGATAGATTGTTGACACGGTCTTTCCAAGAGATCGTTTCTCCTTCCATAAACAGGTTGTCAATCACAGTGTTGTTGTCTAAGCGTCGTTTCGAAATCAGCATAGCTTTGCTCTTGCTCTGATTTATCAAGAGTCCATTCCTGTTATACCATACGGCAATTCTTTCCAGATCTTGATTCATCAAATGAACTAAAGCATTAGTGGGTTCACCGGTTGCAGTTATGTATAATTGGACATCATCTGCATACACCTGGACCACGTTTGGAAGGTCATTGATGAAACAACAGAAGAGGACAGGTCCAAGAACTGATCCTTGAAGCACACCTGAGCTTACTGCTACACTGGTTGAGCATTTGTCATTGATATAGACGGTTTGTGTTCTACCGTGCAAATACGATGAAATTAAACTTACTGCTTCGGAACCAAAGTTGTAATGCCTCGCCAGTTTTTCACAAATTTTGTAGTGTGCGACGGTGTCGAAAGCTTTTGTGAAATCGAGTAGCACCAAGATACCGGTACCTTTCCTATCTATAACCGTAAGCAGATCGTGTTGAACGCGAAGAATAGCGCTTTTGCAGCTGTGACCTCTGCGGAAACCAGCTTGATACGCTGAGAAAAGTTGATTTTGTTCAATATGATTAATCATTTGTTGCTGGAGAATTTTCTCAAAAGCTTTCGAGAGGCTGCAAAGAAGACTTATGGGCCGTAGGTTAGTAATTGCATCTATTTGAGGTTTTTGCGCAAAGGTATTTAGCTTGCTTCCAATCGCTAGGAAACAACGATGTAGAGATGAATTTGTTAAACATGTACTTAAGTTGTAGTAGGATTATCGGAAGAACAATCTTGAGAAAATTAATCGGCAAGCCATCTAATCCAGTTGCGTTGGACTTCACGTTCCAAACGGCGTTTAATATTTGTTATGACATAAAAGATTTTTTTATCATCAAAGTGATAAGTAATAAACTAATGGATACTAGGTTTAACATTTTTTACTTATTCTGTTGACTATCATGAGCGGTAAGCATCTTTCATTTGGCTACCAGCTTTTTGATGTGTTAAATTGGTATTTGTTGAATGTAATTTGATGTTGAAATAATTGGTTTATAATTCTGAAGTTGTTTAGTTGTTACAGTTCTTAAAGAAACCCCATTCCAAAGAGGGGGTACTGTTTTGAGTGTCATGATTAAAGTTTTACTGCAATTGTTTGTGGAATTGCATTTTGATATTTACAATTTAAAATTAATTCAATTTATTAACGCATATAGTGTCGACTGTCGTAAAATAAATTATCTTAGTCTAAGAGTGATATAGGATGTGGTGTAGTACTAAATTCCGAACCAATTTTCTGACATGTTAACAGTTATTTTTCAATACCTTTTGGGATCATGTAATTTTCCATTACTATGATTAATTTAACAAAAATTAATTGAAAAAATCTTCATGTGAAGAGGGGGGGAGTGCTCAGCCCCTAAAACTCCCCCCGCTCGATCTCGATAGATTTTTTTTTTGTTCACAGAAAATAAAAAAAAATTACCGAGAAGCGAGCCTTTTTTTTCATTCATCTAGCAATAAGGTAAATTTTACTTTTTTTTTTTAAATTCACCTAGTGAAAAGGTAAATTTTACCTAGCAAAATAGTGAATAATACAGTTATCCAATGCTCTGATTTAAAAGGTAAATGCTAGCTGATTTGGTTTATTTAACATAAATAGGGACTTTTAACTAATAATGAATGTTGGAACTCATCACCGTGTTTATAAAAAAAAACTTGTTGAGCCAAGTCCAGGCTTACTTTTTTCGTTTTGCTTCATTGCCGGACATATACTCCTGCTTTCTCACGGTCACCTTCTTGGCGTTCTTCCGAGCCACCATGGCCACTGAATCCTCCTACATTGCGTTAACATTCATGTCCTTCTTCTTCGACTGGATTGCTCAGGTCCGGCTTTTCCGGAATTATCTGGGGGATGTTCCGGAATGAAGTGGGAAACACTTGAAAGCTTCGTCAACCAATCTGTAACAAAAGCAAAGTATTATTACGAGAACCAGAACAACTTAAGAAATCTAAGAAAACATTTACCGTTTTGTTCCGATTTTCACATATTGGACACGAAGCAAAACTTTTTTCTCAATGACAAAACAGCTTAACCTCAATAAACGAGTTCGGCAAGTTGTTACCTTTTTTCGAGATGAATTGTACCATTTTGTTTAGCTCAATCCAGGTCATCTCCACCTCGCTACGAGGTAAGTTTTACCTGTTTTAAATTCACCTTTTTTCTAAGTGAATTGTACCTTTTTATTCAGCTCAATTCAGGTAAACTTCACCTCACTTCAAGGTAAGGTTTATCTTTTTTAATTCACCTTTTTTCTCGTTTAATTGTACCTTTTCTTCCAGCTCGATTCAGGTAAACTTCACCTCGCTGTGAGGCGGTTTTCACTTCGAAAAGGTAGAAGTTACCTTTTTGGCTTTTACGAGCGTTTATCTTGCTATCTGCTATTTCACCTTTTTATTATTTTCCGTGTTCCGATTAAAGTCGTTTTAACACCTTGTTTCATTCGCGACTAAATCCCATTCCGATTACCAATATATGACAACGTAAAAAGAGGTAGCTTCTAATTGGTTTTTCTGAGTATTCAAAAGATATTAGGAAAAAAAAATCACCGAGTCTCGTAAATATCTTGCAATCTCTGACTGATTTCGATGCTTTTGAACAATTTCCTCAGAACATGGTTACGTAGAGTTTACTCAGTTTATTAAAGAACGCTTCCAAATACCATCTTAAGGAAAAAAGCTCTCGTAATCGTTGCCGGTATAATTAACATATTTTTCCAATTCAACAGCCTTCAAACCGTTCGACGAGGACGCAATAAACAGAATATTTAAGTGTGCGTTTGTTTTCACCGGGATTTAAATGTCCCTACAACGCTCTGTTATCGCTACTGGAGGTGGCAAAGCATCTCAGTTAATAGTTATGTTTTCTCAGACTCAATCAAAGTGATAACGACTTAATATGATTGATCATCCCCGGGGGGTTTGTTGGCTAGTAGCGGTGTATAATTGCATCAGCAGTTTCCAACCGGCTGCTTGTTTTCTTAATGATGTTAACTCCTTTCCGACTTGTTGTTATGTCCATTGACTTGTGCTTCAGACTTATTGTGGAGGTAATTGAAAAAATATTTTCAATAAAATTATCACGATTTTGAATCGGAACCTTGGTTATTCACACTAGGCTTGACGACTTGTTTTGTCGAACTTGTTCCTTCATTAAGGTGGTGTCTCAATGAGTTGTAATATTTTTGAGTGATTTCTGACCTGCGGTTTCTGAATTCAGGATTCAAAATGTTCTGAATAATTTAAATTTGAATATAAAAATTTGTCAGATATCTTCAGAATTTAAAACTCAAGACTCCAAGCTTAAAATTTCAAATTTGACACCCATATTGATAATTTACAACATCTTTGATTTGATTTGTAATCTTTTTTTTTAATAATTTTTTTGTTGGCAACACTTACCTTAATCAAATAAAAATTATACCCTTAAGGACAACGTTTTCAGCTCATCATCATTCATTGTAGTAAAGGAAACAATAACAAACACGGCGTGATAATTTCAAAGTGGACTTGTTTTTTCCAAGAATTTTGTCTTTTGCGTCTGACATGCGTCATTTGTGTGCTAGTTTTTTCCTCTCCGTATTCAAGTTGCTCTAGGCAGGCCATACATTGAAACAAGATGAGTCAATCACGACTATCAGTTTCGCTCATCCTGAATTTTATAGAAAAAAAATTGTTTATTATAAACTTGCAATCGAGTAGGGCTTAATTGATCAATGATCATAGCCATTGAAAGATTCTTCAAGGGATCGTTAAAAGAGTAAAATAGGCTTTTGAAAAAATCACTTAACTCAGGATTGTTAACAGCCTCAGGAAATTATGCTCCATCTCCTGGCGTGCTGTCTCGAGGAGATTGAAGTTCCAGGCTAATAACAACCTGTGTCGCGCGGCAGACATTCCTCGATATAATTGGATGCTGATGGCGTTTGACAAGGAAGGGCCAGCCTCCAGCATTGAGTCGATGGCACACGAAGGGTCCAACCCAGTCCAGCCTAATTTGAATTGGACGAACATCATTACATCCATAAAAACAAATGCTAAATTTACATAATTCCGGTCCACGTGAACGGTAACGACACGACCGGCCCTTTTTCGTAATTTGTTTCAAGTCAACCTGCAGAAGAAGACATCATCGTCATCAACTTGTGGAATGTCATGTACGTGCACTGGATTCCACAAATGGTAACATGTAATGTAGGCAGGTATCGACCAAATGGGGGGGTGCAAATTTAATTCTTTCAGTCCAGTACTATCTCAGTCGTCAACAAGTGTCTCACACTGTACAAAAACAACGTTTGTGTTAACCGAGATGATGGCCGATATTTATGCGATTGTAAAGTTTAAAATTATCATCACCGGTTTCTACCTCTGATTTGGAATGGGCTTGGGCATGGTCATGTTAATTCTTGTAACAACTTGTCGGTAACCTTGTTGGATCTCAGAACTGGTACCGGAATTCAAGAAATATTTCTCCAAAACACAGTTCTTTTCTGAATGTAGGTCAACCTCTTTAGTAGAGTTGTTAATATACGTATGACAATATGTATATTAAAAGCTGGCGAAATTGTCCGCTGATTTGTTCTCCACGAAGTTAAAGCTAAAGCGGATGAAAACAACCCTGACTTTATTGGCTATGGCTCGGAAATTTCGTGATCATTTGAGGCGAATTTCGCACAGCCTCATTTATTGTACCTGCGAAGTTAGGCGGTTACTTTAAAAATTGGTGAATCTTCCCAACTTTGGATACTGGAGCCATATCTCGTTTAAGGCCGTTAAGTGCGCCCTCAATATGTCGATGAAAACGTCAAACCTATTCTACAAACAGGAGTACTTGTCGATATTGATCTATTTTTACATTATTCACCTGTAAGTTCACATTTTACCGATGATGGCTACCTTTATTTGGTGTTTTTTACGGTTGCCCAAAATCAGCAAACAAACTTTATGGTAAACTTTTAATAACTTCAGCAAACAATCAAATAAGTTTACAATCAAACACTCGGGCCTAAAAATGTCTTCCTATATGAACAAACTATCTTTTCCTGTTTATGCTGTATATAGAGTTCAGTGTATTTAGTAGAACAAATTTATGATTTAAATGAATGTAGGCACTTCTTTCTGACATTGAAAAATAAGATAATGCTCGCATTACTTTTTAGAGGCTTAAAAACATATTGGCCTTCATTCTGCGCTGCGCGCGAGTTGACAATAGTCGAGTCATCTTACCGCAGGGAGGCAAGGTGTTGAGGATAAAAAAACAGGGCAAAATTTGTGTCTAAGCAATATCTGGACGAAGTGTCAAAAGTCTGTGTTAAACTGATAAATCAGGGCACCTGGCAATCCAGCATTACTAGTCACTTTAATCCGATAGTCGATGTAACTGAAGTGACGGAGGTTCATTTCCAAAGTTCATCCGAAGTGACGTTCCTCACCTATATCGACTCCTGGAGTCGAGTGACTTGACTATCGTCACCTTAAGCGCGGCACAGAATAAGGGTCTTTGGTTTTTTTTAACACTCTAATGCCCAACCGTACCTTTAGAGCAAGTTCACTAGTGTTGAAAGAAAGTGATAGGAATTTTAACTCTTGTGGCGCATTTTGACAATTTTACAATGCGAAACACTTTTCAAGATCTGCATCCGCGAAATTTCTTTACAACACTGTTTCTATTTCAGGCGTATCTGATATAAATCCAACTGTTTTTGCATCACAGCAAATAGACATGGTGTTGTAATTGACGGCCGCAGATCTTGAAAAAAAAAATCAAATTGTAAAATTTTCAAAATGTGCTTGAAGTGTCAGAATTGCTACCACTTCCTTCCAACACGAGTGAACTTGCTCTTAGACAGGTAAACTACGCATACACAGAAACCAATTTTGACTATTACGTGTCACTGAAAACTGAAACCTTTAAAATAAATCACCTGTAATTAACAAAAACTGGAATTTTAAATTGTTTTCCATGAAAGTTAACGAAGATTCATTTATTATTATAGCAAATGTTCTGTAAAAAGGTTGTACACTGAAAATTAAATGTCAAGTAATCATGTTTTCGACCTGTAAAATTACGGTAAATGCCCTGCTCCTTTTTGTTACAAGATATTTGCGAAATTTTACAGGAAATAATTTTTGCTGTGTACCGCCGAATCAAATGATTATTTTAACATTTTTTTGTTTACAAAATGTATTCATTGAGCAATGCTCGATGATGACAGTTGTCAAACAGGTGTCAATTGCTATAGTTGAGAGGAGCTTCGAAGCCAGTAAAAACTTAAAAAAATGTTCAAATTTGACATGCACAGCAAAAATTATTTCCTGTAAAATTACGCAAATGTCCTGTAACAAAAAGGAGCAGGACATTTACCGTTATTTTACAGGTCGAAAAACAAATTACGTGACATTTAATTTTCAGTGTAAAACTTTTTTACAGGACATTTGCTGTAATAATAAATGAATCTTCGTTAACTTTCAAGGAAAACAATTTAAAATTACAGGTTTTGTTAATCACAAGTTGATTTATTTTAAAGGTTGCAGTTTCAGTGACACGTAACAGTCAATTTTTTTTTCTGTGTGGCTTATCTCTCTTGTTTCTCAACCGATTTGTACAAAAATCATAGTTTTAGAAACCTTGTAACTCAAATATTGAGTTATTTAGCATATTTTCGAAGGCATTGTAGCCTCTGAAATTGGCTTTCTGATGAATATAAATTTATTGCGGAAATCTTGCGTACGCTCAAAATCCAGCGCAAAGTGGAATTTAAGTCTTCAAAAATTAGAAAATTTTAAAAGATGCAAAAATGTATCAAATTTCGTTAACTTTCAATCCACTTTAATTCATTTTACAACGGGATTGCGTACTCCTAACACTTGCCAGTCAAATTTTCTACAACGAAATTGATCCATGACATCGTTAGATCAAAAAATAATCCTGTTGCCTTGCCTAATGGAACAAAAATCATCAACAACCGTTCCACGTTCAAAATCAAAGTAATACAGCTATTAAAAGAAAAATAGAATCGTTAAAAACAGTCGATCAGTTACCAGTTTTCTTCTTTTCTATTTACAATTTGTGAATTTTGTAGCAATTTAATTTCTTTTTGTGTGTTCTTTTTTTAAATTATAATTACTTATTTTATTAAACGTTCGTTTGGTGGTATTAATATCAAATAGTGGATCTCTTTAAAGGAAATTTGTTTTCCATTGAGATCCATGTAGTATTAAATTTATTATTATCATTACATTTCCTCGCACTATAATTTGAACTTTTGGGTTCTCACCATGAGTAAAATTTTGCTTGCGTTTTTTTGGTATTTTTTATTATTGCTGCCAGACGTGCTGAGAACAGTAGCGTCAATTATCAGGGGGCTCAAATAAGCCTTTTGGTGTGGGGGAGTGTGGTAGTCCGCTACAAAAAAAATGTTTCCACTGTGACTGAAACAATTTGGACGGTTCATTGATGGAAAAACACGGATTTTACACCACGTTTTACATTTTTTGTGATCGTGAGTTTAAAAAAAATCATAAATTTAAGATTTTGTTGGCACCATGGCCGTAGGAACGGGGAGTTTGGAGATTAAACTCCTCTCCCCCGTGAGGCCGGATTAAGGCACGATTTTTCGATTCACGATTCCTACTATTTTTTAAAGTTTTGCTTGCCATGTTTTTTTTAAATTCAATTAATTTTTTTTTTAAATCTATCGGAAAACAGTGTTAAGCAAAAATACAATATTTTTACAACAAATAAATAAGAAAAACAAATTTAACAATTTGCTGCTTATATGTATACCACTACCAAAAATGAGAAAAAAATTTTAGGGACTCCTCTAGAAATATTGCCCACGGCTCCCTGAAGGCCTAATCCGGCCATGGGGTCCATCGAATGCAAGCTAGGTATTCTACTCCACCCTCAAAACTTGTTATTCTCAATCAAATTTTGATTATGGAGTAAGATTACTCGACAGTAACAATCGTGATTCAGAACTCATGTCAAAACCTCGAAAATCAATCCATTGTTGGTTCAGAATTCAGCTACAGTTTTTCAAAATTTTCTCATTTATTGATAGGAATTCATTTCTGAATACTGAAAAATAAGATTTAACTCATTTCAGGGATTCTGGTTCCTTCTAATCAAAATCGAAATAGTACTTGTATTTTAATATTTAGGATTATGTGTCCAGTTTAGAATTCTTGATTTGAATGTTTATTTGACAAAAAACAACCAAGGATCAATTATAGTTTTCATTTTCATTTTATATATTTTACATATAAATCTCATGCTATAAACTGTTACCTCCAAATAAACTTCATCAAATTGCTTAGGAGTTTCTAAGTTTTTATCCGATTTGTTTAGATTTCTATTTTAATGATGGTTTTCTTTCTTTTTTCCCTGCATAAGATTTTGAAGCTTTCAAAGCCTTTGAATTCAATTCTTTATAATATTTAATTCAATATTCATTCAAAATATTCCACCATTATTATTTTGAAAATCAAGCAAATGAATTACTTGTATATACTGTACGTCACTATCCCGGACATCCATTCCGAGCAACTTCTCGGGTTGGTTGAATATATGTATGCATTAGGGTGGCAGCAAAATGGGTAATGTCGAATTTCGAAAACCGACCATATACCATATATATTATAGATTGGCTAAAAAAACTGACCTGGGCAAAATTTCAGCTCAATCGAACTTGATTAAGGGGTGCCTCAGTGCACTCAAAGTTTCGGTTTTTGATCCTCGAAAATAAGGGAGTTACGGAAATCGGAAAAATTTAAATTTTTATCTTGATGCCAAATGACTTAGAAATGCATGAAAAGTTGAGATCTGGAGTTATCTAAAAAAATCTACCCTTTTTTGAATTTGCCGTTTTTTTAGAAAATCGACTTAATCCCAGAAAGTCGACTTTACACCAAAACATTGTTTTTAGAGATTCTACATTTTGACCCATAAAAAAAATTTTTTAGGAGCTTGTTTTGGGTTGTTTTTTGACGATTTTGAGGATATTTAATTGTGTGTATTAATTTTAACCTTTATCTGTCAACAAACAGTAGATCGGCAAGATGTACACAAAGGAGAAAGTGACCAAAATGCTTCTCGCCCCAAAATCTTCCAAGAAAATTGCGACGAATGAAGGATTCCATCTAGTGATTGTTTATCTCATGAACTGATCCCTTCTTGATGGACGATGTCCACGGATGCTGGGTAGTGGAAAGCCACGGTCTGCACGCAATGTAAATGTAAGCAAATATCGTGAATTCTTCCATGCAACGATTGGTCAAAGATGACCTAAATGCATCATTAAAGGTAAGAGCAAAGTTCCATTTGTTAACAGAAGGAATCAATGCACTGCGACTAGAGCGCTCGAAGCGATTTCTGCCTAAGTTGAAGAAGAAGCATTTAATCGTCGTGTTCTGAGACGAGAAACCATTTTCGATTTATCCGGAGTTCAATTCACGTACGAATCGCTATATTTCACCTCTGAAGGTTAAGGATGCTCCAAAGAATGTAAAATTCAAATTTAACGCTAAGAATGCCGTCGGAGTCATGGAATTTGGAATAGTTGCTTCGAAAGAATGTAACGATGCCTTCTGTTTTCATGGAAGCTGGAGTAAAAGTTAATACTGAAGTTTAAATAAACATTTCAAACAATCGGGTGCTGACTTTTGCCGAAGGATTTCTGTATGATGTGTTTATTTATGATATCCTTCGAATGGATAAGCTCCATTTTTCGTTTGAGATCAGATTTTTTAGAACAAGTTTCACTAATAACGAAGCATTGAATTGAAAATTTCTCAACCCATCTTCGTTCGAATATTGCGAAATTTTAGCACGCAAACATCGCATCATTCCTGCCAGGATAGGACTTCAGTACCTACTTCCGAAAATATTCGAAAATTGGAATAGCTTCCAAATACCGAATTGGGTCAGAACAGTGTAATTCCGTGGAGGTTACCCATTTAAAAGCAACTCGATATCAAAATTTTAGAAGTTCGTCAAATATTTCTCAAAAAATAATACTGAAAGAATGTAGTGATTTTTCAAGGCCAAAATCGAAAAATAACATAAATATTTTCAAACTCAACCGGGAGACTGAAAATGTATTTGTCTGTGAGTGCATTTTTCATTCGTCTAAGTAACTATTTTCTGAGTATGTAAAAAAAATGAAAAAAATGGAAGTACCGGTAACGACATCTAGTGGCTCTTAGTAAAGTTGCAAAAATGGCGTAGTTTATTTTGAAATCATAGTTGGTATTTTTACACGCGGTTGGGACTCCAGCCCGAACTCTGGTTCTCTGTGCCCAAACCTGGCTGGAGGAAAATACGACGCTTTTGACCATGGCCGTAGGAACGGGGGAGGTTTTGGGGGTTAAACCCCCCCCATGAGGGTCCAGAAAAGCAAGCGAAATATTCTACACTAGACTCAAAATTTTAAAACTAATGCAAAAATTTCAAAAACCCATCCTAAGTTGAAAATTCTGCTATAGTTTTTCAAAATTTTCTCACTTCTTCATAGAATAAAGTTGTCAGATTTTTTCAGCACGTATCCGGGTCGGACAAATTCGGGCTGTTTTAAATAAAAACCTGGCAAGATCCGGATATTTGATATCAAAATTGTCGACCAAAATCCAGTTAATACTGGGCAATTTTGGTCAAAACCAAGGAAAAAAAAATTCAACTCAATATGTATTTTTAAGTTTGATTTAAGAATGAACATTAGAACAAACCCGGGTAAAATCCAGACTTTTCCAATGAAATCCGGGCAACCGGGTAGGATCGGACTTTTCCCAAATTTTCTATTGAATATCCGGATCAATGCGGTTAAAACCAAGCAATCTTGCAACCTTATCATAAAAATTCCGTTCTGAAAATTAAATTTTAAATTAAACCCATTTTGAAGGTTCTGGTTCCATATTCTCATAACCAAAATTGAATTTCAACATATTTTCGTATTTCTGATTTTGTCCAGTTTAGGATTCTTGATTTTCAGTTCGAATAATCATAAAAAATTAGGAATGAAAAGCTGATTTGAAATCCTTGTTCAAATTCGGTTCTGCATTTCATATTAACATTGAATAATGTTTTTCGAAAATCACATGCATTTTCAATAGTTTTCAAAATGTAAAAAAAACAAGAATTTTGTTTAATATTCAAATTCGAAGTTCCCAAATTTTATTGCAACACAAAATTTTAGCATTTTAAACTTCTAAATGGCGATCCAAAAAATGAAAACTCAGATTCAGATTCATCATTTGAAATTCACATTTTATCAGATTCAAAAAACTGATTAAAGTCAAATAATTAAAATAATGAATTAAGCTTAAACCAGCAATACAAAATTTATGTAATAGATTCATGAATGAGGGCTCAAAGACTTGCCTCCTAAAATTCTAATCTGGAATTAAGATTCTCAAATCGTATTTTTGTACATTTCAGCAATCTTATAAAAAATCGGAACAAACTCAAAGTTCAATTTTTGAGCTCAGGTTTAGAATTCAGATTTAAATTCAGAAAAGGATTTTGCTTGTGGATGAGTTTTTCAGTCAACATAAAATTGTTGAAAAATTCAAAAGAACATAAACTTTAAAATTTGCTTGTCAACTCATTTTCCAGATTTCATTTTTTTAAATCAGAATTAATTTGTACATACAATTCAGCTGAAAATCACAAATATAAAGTAGAATTTGAGTAAATTTTCTAGGTTTTGATTCATGCCTAATATCCCAAATTATATTTAAAAAAAAACATCCGCAGGATTTTTATTATGTTATTGATTTTTCATGAAAAATGTTCCCTGTTAAAAAAACATGTATCTGATCTTCGCCTAAAAATCTGCACACAAGTCTTTATTTTCTCAGTGTTTGATTTAACATTATTAAAATTGCATTTTTTTTAAAGCCAAATTTCAAAAGAAAATCATAAGTTTAGTTCAAGTTTGTATCAAACAAATTTGATCCAAAATTTTTTTATCTCTAACTGTTTTTTTTGGTGGAAAATTTTATTTATTTTCATCAAAAGTTAGAATCTTGGAATTTGTGAAAGAGTTTAGAAGAAAAGGCTTGTTTGATTTGAGAAATTAATTTAAGAAATTCAAGGTAAGAGCTTACTTTATGCTCAAATCAAATAACTTTTATCTACCAGAGTTTTAAACAAGCTCAAAAATTTTGACCATCGATAGAAGCAAATTTTATATTTTGTTTCTAGAGGTTACTTTTTTAAAGGTTTTATTAATGACACTATACCATCCTTGTGGCATTTGTGCCTTCTCTAAAGTTACGATTTCATACGAAAACTATTAATGAGTACTTAAAAATGAATAATCATATAGTAACAAACATATTTTTTTCCGTGTGTTGTTGGGCAAAAATTCATAGATAAAAATTAGTCACCAAAACCCCCCCCATGAGTCGGTTCTTCCTACGGCCCTGCTTTTGACAAAGGATCTTTGGCCTTCGAGCAGTCCGATCATTTCATATGGGCGATCCCAAGTGTCGATTCTCTGAAGGTTTCCATCTTTGAGGCGTGGGCTTCAATGTCAGTGGTTTATATTTTGAAGATATGCTCCCGATTCATATCTCGCCCGGAGAGAGTAGTAGAAAATGAAAGTTATTGTTCTTTTTTTTATATTTTTTTTCAACTATAAGCCTTAATGAATAATAAAAGTTTTAAAATCATGTTAACATCAAGAATAGTGTTTTCGAACCTTGATGAAAGATTTTTGCATTTTTGGATGGGTCATACTGCAGAGTTAAAATTTCGGTCGTGCCTTTTATACAAACACTCATCACGTTTTCTTTATTTTTTCCTATTGAAAATGAATTATAAATTGTTTCAAAATGAAATTGGCCAAACATTTGTTTAAATCCTGTTTAGGTTTTTCAACAATTAAATGATCTGAAAATAACACGTGATCTTTTTAAAAGGCTCTCGCTTTTTTGAATCCATAAACAATCTCTTGTTTATAAGCAGTACTGCCCTGTGACCTTTCGATTGTTTACGTGCTCAAATCAGCAATGACCTTTTACAAATATTAAAATTGATGCTGTTAAATACCAAGTGACAAAAGGAAAAGTTCTGAAGTGATAACGTCTAGGTAGTAGCTGTACCTGTTTACATCTCGATCACTTCCTCGTCGTTTATACTTCAAATCATTACTGACAGCACGACTGATCAACGAAAGGCGACGCACTAGAACAAAAAAAATACAAACCACCCAATCCAGCGGTGATAATCCAATCTCGCGTTGTTGCCATATGTTAGTATGCTTGAACTGGACAATCAAACATATGTAGGTAAGTAGGAAGAAATAGCTCGGCTTAGCTGCCACACGCGCCTTAATGAAGCCTGAGTGTTTTGAGAGAATGCGTCCTCGAGGCGTAGCCGTTGTTTCCATCAGAACGCTATCACTTACTGGAAGGTAGAACGTTTTGGCCGCCGTCGTCATTATGAGAAGGTATGCTCGCCCGACGACGCCGCCGCCGTGATAATACCGCAAAGGTGGACAACGACGGCGACGCCACGAACAACGGTCAAGTGTATGAAGAGAAGCTGACAACGCGCAAACGGTTTAAGCTCGTCCGAAAGTCTGAAGTCTGAGCTGAGGTGAGGAGTCTACAACAAGATACTCCCCGTATGTAACGATCCCAGCCTTGAGGCTAGCTCAGTCCTAATCAATAATCCGTGCTGTTCAGTCGAGTTTTCGGTATCACTCCTCCAAGTTTAAGACACGCGTTGAGTTCCACAGTCGTTGAATTTAAGGATCCGAATAACTTTGCATTCTGAGAAGAGGAAAAAAAATCCTACGTGTGCATTTTAATTAAACAACCCACACCTGTTGTTGTTGTTTTGGAATCTCCAGAAGCCGTTCCGCGAGAAAAAAAAAATAGACTTAAGCGCAGTAGCGCAGTTATTCCTCGAGGTCAATCCAGCCGTAAAACTTCGAGATTAACTCGATTAACTCAGCACTTGGGAGCTGCTGCACTTGAACTGCAATCGTCAATCACACACAAAAGTGTATCAGCGAGCGCCCGGTCAATTGCAACGCGAGGTGCAACTATCACTTTACTCCAGCTTGAGGCAGCTGATAGATTAATTGCTCGACCCCCATCAGAATATAGTGTATTGGTCGATTCATTCATAGACGTGAGTTAAGGGTGTGTGAAAAAAACAACAGTTCTAGTAAAGGCGTGTTGTTACAAGATGAGTGACAAGGTTTGTCGGAACGGAAATGGCGAAAGCAACGGATCCAGCCACCAGGCCGTAGTTAATGGAATCAGTGAGGAGGAGAAAATTGCCGGGGTCTTCTACAGTGCCAAGGAATCGACGGGGTAAACAAATGTTTGAACAAAATTTCTCGACTCAACTCAACAATTTTAACTGTCGAGATTCACACTCAAAGTTTAAAACAGATAAATTTTTAAAAAATATTTGAACGTCTCTGATCTGTGATCGCAACTGTTTTATGTATGCTGTAGTGGGTACTAATTCCGGGAACATTGTTCGGTACTACCTATTTACTATATGACAACCTACAGCCATATCCATATGCAACAAGGGAAATCATTTTGTGGCCCGCAATTGTCTCAAGTGTCTTTTAAGTGTATGATTTCTTCCTGTTAAAACTGTGTCCAGTTCGTTCAGCCCAGTTCGTTCATACAGCCGTGATTGATAGAGACTTTGAATTTCTAATTCGAAAATATCGAGGGATGAATCATCCTAAACGGATGAAAATCCTTAAAAAAAAAAAAAAAAAAAAAAAAAAAAATAATTCGAAAATAATTGTATAACTTTGTGGGAAGACCACTAGAGTGGAATCTTTGTCTTGAATCTAAATTTGAGAATCAAGACGGATTACAATGTGATAAATAGGGCTTTCTAAAATAAAAATCAAATGGGATATTTTTAGATTCCCTTTAAGTCGATTATGAATTACGGGATTCCGATTTATGTAAATTTTGTCAGATCTTCTATTAGGAATTTGCATAAAACATTTGGGAAGAATATCCAGTTTTTTTCAGCTGGGATCATCTTTTGGTGACCCATAAGAGAACAACAAAAATAGAGTAAAAAACTAGAAGTGAAAACAGAATGACAACACCTGTAGTTTGGATTGGGGGATTTGTCGAGTCAGCTGTTTGCAGCACTCACAGGTGTTGGGAAAATCTTCCGCTTGTTTGCTTTTTTTATTTTTCAAAATGAAGTGAGCTCGAAATGCCGACATGCAAACAGTGAACTTATTCTGCCCAGATGTTTGTGGCTATTTTACCAGAGAACTCTTCATACGGTTACCGTAGAAAAGGGTGCAAAGAGTCAGTGTTTATAGTAAGGTTTCCAGATTGCCCGAATTTATCTGGGTTTGCCTGGATATTTGATACAAAATTTGGGAACAGTCTGGCCCGGACCGGTTGCCCGGATTTCGTTGAAAGAGGGCCGAATTTTGCCCGAAATTTTTCACTTTATTTGGCAAATCAAACAAAAAAAACTACAAATTGTGTTATGAACATTTTTTATTTATGACTCCAAAATGAAATTATTTGAGCAAATTTGCAAAAATAATCATCAAAGGTTTTTTGGAAGCCTAAAATAAGATTTAAAATTTGTCGATGAGTTTTGATGGAAATTTTTTTTTCAATTTTTTTCATCATGATTTTTGTTGAGTAATTTTTGGGTTTAGACAGAAGTTGCCCGGATTTTTGGTCGTCAATTTAGAAATGAAATGCCCGAATTTTGGGCAGGTTTTTAAATAATTTAAATAATTTAAATTGCACGCATTTGTCCGGCCCGGATACGTGCTGAAAAAATTCTGGTAACCTTAGTTTATTTATTTTGGTATTTTGGTTTAGTTGTTTTGGTAATATTTTGTACAGCTAAGTTCTGCTAGTCAAAGGATGCATCGTTGAAAAGCTGTTTTTTCCTTTTCAATAAGGCCTTAACTTTTGGTTTGAAACATTTAAGTATTTTTGCAGATTTTTATACTATAACACATTATTATACATATATCCTAGATCTTATGGTAATGTGGGTTATTTTCAGAAACTTTTTATTATTTATGCTTATGCTTGTTTGCTTTTTTTGCTTATGATTTATACACAGCCAGATCTTGTCAGCATCCCGGTGAGTAGTAAAAGTACATTTACTACTCATCTTAACTCGACTGAGTCCACTGTATTGGACGCAGAGACAACTGAACATAGAGAGGAAGAATAGTGGGCAACAGTACCATACGTTTCCATGATTATAAAATCTTTATCAGAATGTTTTACTTTTCATGAACTTGATTGAGTATGTATGAAATATCGAGAATTTCCCCATACTACATACTTACAAATTCAATTATAAGCGCGTTAGATGAGAATAAGACTAAATATTGTAACTTCAACCCTTTTATGTTAGTTCACTTAGTAAAATGCTTATTTTGAAAGGGCTACTGCAAGGATTTTTATTTACGCTGGTGTTTTAAATACCATCAATTCAGTAAAAGGTCATGGTTTAAACATGTATAGCTAAAGCTTAGTTCTTTTAGAAATGGGACAGTTACGAATGCCTGTATCTAAAAAATCATTCATTTGATCCAAATACTTTCCGTGGAGGAAATGAAGATAATCTTATGATAATTCATGAGAAAATTAAAAAAAAATATCGTTTTTTGTAAGAAATATCTCTACTTTATTCTTGGTATCTCCCATCGACCGGCGCACACTTTTTTCAGTCATGATTTTTGTTAGGGATGCCAGCTTCCAACAAACAAAGTTTCTGGATATTTAATCTTTGTATTTAGATGATTAAAAATCTCCTGCAATGGTTAAATTCAGTAAATTGCATGTTCCGGTGTATAATGAAAAGGTAGCTTACATTTAGTGTTTGCATAAGCAACAATGTGGCAAATTCTCTCCTAACAACATCCGATCGCAGTCGGTATCAGGGTACCTAGTTAGTTACGGTAAGTTGGTTAGAATATAAATCTCGATACAGCTTGAAAAGACCTTACCAGTAGGTAACTATCCGATTCGGCCTATGAACTACACGTGTAACCTCAATTTGTACGCTCAGCGAATTCGCTAGCCCGACTATAAAGTAACAGTTTGTAAATAATCTTCTCTATTACAGTTTTTAGTTGTGACCTTACCGAACAATAGAATTTCAAATTAAACACAATATTGCCAGTAAATCTAACCGAAAACTAACTTTAACTTTTCCGCACAAGTTTTATCATCTACCGCCTTTTTCTACTTTTCAATCGCCACTCTGCCGATTCTCGATCTGACGTCTATTCGTCGCTGTCATCAGGAGTTGATCGTCGATGTATCCCCAACCAAATCGATCAAGCCGAGGGGCTCAAGTTGGCGCTACTAACAGTCCCCCCCGGAGTGCGGTCAGACATCTCCTGAACAGCACGATTGCTAACGCCAACGTCGATTACAGCTAACCTCACCGCTGGTCTCTCGTAGATTCCGTGGACTGTTTGGACAGTCGCCTTTCGAACTTGACCATCCTTGGATGGAACGGTCCCGATTACTCTTCCTTTGGGCCAACTGTTTCTGGGTGCACTAGGATCAACTATGATCACGATATCACCAACCTCAATCTTTTTTGCAGGTGTGTACCACTTGGATCGTCTAGTCAAACATGGCAAATAGTCATTTAGCCAACGTCGCCAAAAGATATTTGCTATAAGTTGAGAAGTGTGCCACTGCTTTCGTAGTGCCTCGGAACTGTCGTCAAACAAGGCTAGAGGCTTGTTACCATTGGAGGAACCGAGTATAAAATGGTTTGGAGTTAGCACAGGAGCGTCTTGATCTTCCAACGACACGTAAGTCAGAGGTCTGGAGTTTACTGTACCTTCGATTTCCACCAGTGCGCAGCGCAGTACTTCTTCACGTGGAACTCGAGAAAGCGAGATGCTTTGCAAGTTCTTTTTTACTGTTTGGATTAACCTCTCCCACGCACCACCCATGTGTGGTGATGCTGGGGGGTTGAATTTCCAGGTGGTTTCAGTAGATGTAATTGCCGATACTAGAGCGTCTTGGTTCATCTTTTCGAGTTCTGTTACAAGTTCTTTTGCTGCTCCTCTGAAGTTTGTTCCTTGATCGCTATAAATGAATCTTGGAACTCCGCGACGGACCATGAACATTCTCAATGCCATGATGCATGAGTCGGTGCTCAGTGATTGCACGAGATCTATATAGATGGCGCGAGTAGTCATACACGTTATTAAAACACCCCATCTTTTCTCTGAACGACGATGAACCACAACCAGCATCGGACCGAAATAATCGATGCCTGCATGAGTAAATGGCCGGCAGAAGGCTGCCAGTCTGGCTTCTGGAAGATCGGCCATAGGGGGTGGTTCTGGAGAAGCCTTTTCGTTTTTGCAACGCTGACAGTTGCCTCTCATGGTACGGTATACTACTCTCAACTTCGGAATGTAATAGCGCAGACGTAGTTGATTGATGGCAGTTTCGTGGTTCCGGTGATAAAGATTTTTGTGGAAATGTTGAACAATAAGTCTTGTCATGTGATGCTCCCGTGGCAGGACAATAGGATTTTTTGAATGAAGGTCTGTATACTGGCAAGTTTTCGTTCTGCTGTGAATACGCATAACACCATTGGTGTCTACGAAGGGTGAAAGGCGATAAAGTTTGCTAGACTTTGGCAGGACTTTGGGACTTTCGCCGGAGGACTCCTTCAGCAAAGTATATTCGTCAGCGGTCGTACATATTTGGACTTCTTTGTACAAAAGGTTTTGTGCTGCTACTAATTCCTCCCTGTTCAAGGGTGGAATGCTCTCGATATCGGGGTTCAGGCGCTTAGGTTTCATGTTCTTTCGCGATGGATGCAGTAAGCTTCGAAATTCATTAACAGCTCTTATTACCATGGCTGTCGATCGGTACAGACGACGCCAGCAGGAAAAGTTTTCGATATTTACAATTGATTGATGAGTCGCAATTTGAAGCAGAAGCTTAGGACGTAGTTCTTCGTTGGTGTTTTCGATGGATTTTGGTTGATTTGGCCACTCTTCTGCTGGTTTATAAAGAAAGGGAGGGCCTCTAAACCATCTGCTGCTCGAGGAAGTATCCGGCACGCTCTTCCATTTGGTTCCGTCATCCGCAACGTTATCCTTTGTAGGAATCCAGTACCACTCGTTGAGATTCGTTAGTTCCAGAATCTCGCTTACGCGCGTTCCGACGAATTGAGAATATCTGCGATGATCTGATTTCAGCCAGCTCAAAAGGTTTCTTGAATCGGTCCAGAAGAATTGTTTATGGACTTCGATGGATAATGACGCAACTATATTTGTTGCTAATCTGGCTCCTAGTAGACCAGCTTGCAGCTCAGATCTCGGGATAGTTAAGAATTTCAGTGGAGATACCCTTGTTTTGCTTCCAACTAAGGTGCATTCTACGTTGCCGTTTTCCTCGAACCTGAGAAACACTGCGGTGGCAAATCCACTCTCGCTCGCATCGACAAACGTATGCATTTGAACGACTGTGGTGTTGAACATAGATGTCATTATTCTATAACAACGCGGGATTCTAACTTCTTGAAGCGCCGGTAGCACATTCAGCCATGACAACCACTTCAAAAAAAGATCTTTGGGGATATTGTCATCCCATCCGACGCCAACGCGCCATACTTCTTGTAGGATTATTTTCAGATACATTAAAACGTGGCCTATTAGCCCCAGGGGATCAAAGATCATCATAAGGGTTCTGAGAACTTCTCTTTTAGTTGGAATTCGCTTACCATTCAGCAGATCCGGATCGTGTCTAGAAGAGAGCTTGAACGTGAACTTATCGGAAGCAGTATTCCAAAACATCCCAAGGATCTTCTCGGTGCCAAGCTCGGAAGACAAACTCATACTTTTTTCCGCGGCATTCGGGCCTGGAAGAGCTTTCAGGAACCGACGGGAATTGGATACCCAGTTCCTTATCTCAAAGCCACCGCTTCTGTGGATCTCGTAAACTTCCTTGGCAATACGTATGGCGTCGTCCTCATCTTCCACGCTCACCAGTGCGTCGTCAACGTAGTGTTGATTGATAATTACGTCAACCGCCTGTGGAAACTCCTTTTGAAATTTTCGCGCATTTGCGTTCTTCACGAAGAGGGCGCTGCACGGTGAACAGCTGGCCCCAAATGTCATTACTCGCATAACATATTCACTGGGAACGATAGAGTCCGCGTTGCTTTTCCAAAAGAACCTTTGGCATTGTTGATCGGCTTCTCTGATTAGTACCTGATGGTACATTTCCCTTATATCACCGGAAAAGGCTATTTTATATTCTCGGAATTTGAGCAAAATAGAAAAAAGCGAACTCATCTGATCAGGCCCTTTTAGGAGAACTGAATTTAAAGATACTCCGTGGGCTTTTGCTGCAGCATCCCAGACTATTCGTAGTTTGCCTGGTTTGTTTGGGTTCACCACGGGGAATATAGGGAGATACCAAACTCTAGGTTGTTTCGATACAAGTTCTTTCTTGTCTAACTTCCTGATGTATCCCTTGCGCAAATAGTCCTGTATTTTTTCCTCCATCAGCGTAGCTAGCTTTTCGTCTTTGCTCAGTCGGCGATCTAAGCATTGCCACCTCCTGAGAGCCATGTCTCTACTGTTGGGCAACCTCACATGTTCGTACTTCCATAACAGTCCTACTTCGTATCTGCCAGCAACCGATTTCATTTGGAAGTTCAACATGTCAATAGCTTTTTGATCATAAGTTGACATTAGCGGCGATGAATGAGAAATGCCAATGCTATCCAACGAAAAATAGTTTTTTACTAACTTTTGCAGACTATCGTCATCATTACATTCACATCTAGGTATGCTGTGCATGTTTACAAAAAAACTAGCTGGTTCAGTTTCAGCGCAGTTGCCGAACACGATCCAGCCCAGTCTGGATTTTACTGCGATTGGCTGGTTGAAGCGGCCTTCGCGGGTTTTGAAGGCATTCCCTAGATGTGCATGATCCAGGCCAATCAGGATCCGTGGGACAGCATCTCGATAGGACTCGAAGGGAATGTTGTTCAAATGGGGGTACTTGCGCTTCATATCAGTTGTTATTAAAGACTGTTTAGGTAAGTTTAGTTCACGAACTGTTCGAACTTCCGACAAACTGTAAGACCTTTCAAACGATTTGTTGCTACCTGATACTCGTAAGTTGACAACTTTTGAACGATCCTCGAATCGCCTTGTATCACCTGTCCATTTCAGGCAAAGTGATTTTTGCGGGCCCTGAAGGTCAAGTTCGTTCGCTAAGCTCTCTTCAATAAGAGTGAGTTCCGACCCGTCGTCTAAAAACGCAAACGTGCGTATCGCTGTTTTCGAGCCGTACAGAATGACAGGGACGATTCTGAACAGGATTTGATCGCCCTCCAATTGATGAATATTGCAGTAATTCCCGGGGGTAGCGGTACTTGGTTTTACTTCCAACTTCTTGTGCATTAGGGGATGGTGCTTATAAGTGCAGCCGTTTACTCCGCAAATCTTTTGCATGCGGCATGTACCACTGTGTCGACGAAGGCATTTTTTACATAGTTGAAGTTCTTTAAGCACATCCCACTTCGCGTCGTAACTCAGTTCAGCGAATCGTTCGCATTTGGAGATCATTTCACAGGAACCTTTACAAACTCCACACACCCTTGGGGCGCTTTCTTTCGAACAACCTCTTTGCTTAGTCTTTGCTGTTATGTTCTGTTGTGACTCTTGTTGCTGAAACCCTGAATGAAGATTCAAAAATCTATCGTTTCTTCTAGACCTTTGACTGGACGTCGGTGTGATTAAAATAGACGAAGCATCCTCAGCTTCTGTGTGTAACCATGAACTCAGATCTGACAATTTTGGTACAGTCAAATTTCTGGCATGTTTAGCCCATTGCATAGCCAGGTCCGATGGAAGTTTCTCGATGAGTTCGTAACGTAGAGAAGCATCGTACATGAAGTCGTGGACTCCACAGGCTTCGATGGTGGCACATAGGTTTTCAACCGAGAGTGAAAAATTCACTAGAGTCTCAAGTCGGGTCATATCCGGTGGCGGTAGTTTTCTGATTTTTAAAATGATAGCGTGAACAATCGATTCCGGGTTCCCGAACAGCATTTTAAGGGTAGATATTACTCCGTTCACGTTCGACGGATGTAATAGTCGACATCTCACGGCATCCAGTGCCCGACCTTTGAGGCAGTTCCTTAATCGAAGCATGTTCTCTTCATTAGTAAAACCGCACATTGCTGAAGAGGAGCTGAAAGTACAGTAGAACAGAGGCCAGTCCTCGGGATTTCCGCTGAACTCCGGAAGCTCCCTATGGACGGCTTGCCTAGCTGCCAGCTGACTGCGGTTCAAAACAAACGTTTCCAATTGACCGTGATTCTCGGATGATTTTCTCTGACCGTGAGGAGTGGATTTCTGTTCCGGGAGAAAAACATTACACGAGCTGTTGTTCATATTGTGTGGGCTTGTTTCTCGAGCACCTTGCGAGAAGTCTCGAAGAGACGTATTAGGGTGACCATCCAAGCGCGTTGCTTTAGCACGACCATCGTGAAGTTTACTTTGACTGGGTGCTTGCGATGCTATATCGCCACCATCGCCACCCCCACACTTATCAACATCGCTAATCCAATTCTGAATCCTTCGCATTGTTTCTTGGCCACCGAAATTTTCGTCGCTACTGAACACACTTTCAGCAGAGATATCCTGTGTTAATTTATATTTCTCTTCTAGATATTGATGTTCCAGTTTCTCCTGAAGTTCTAGACGTTGCAACGCAAATTTTTGTTTCAATTCCAGCTTTTCCCTGAGCAGTCCAAGGCGTGCTTCTTGATCCTGGTTTTTGATAGCGGTGCTAGTTGCCGATCCTTTTCCGGAAGACTTTTTTCTAGATTTCTCGAGACACTTGGAACACGTCCAGTCTCGATCGCATATACCTTCGGTTTCGTCGACGCAGATGTAATGGTGCCATGCGCTACAGACATCACACATCACCATCTCGTTGTTGTCTGGCCACTTGCAAAGTACGCAACTAAAGGTGACGACTTTCTTCTTCGGATTAGATTTAGTCTTCGGATTTTTGCTGGTTTTAGCGCTCACGACCGGTGTTGCACCATCTTCCAACTGTTTATCATTAGGCTGCATAGTCTTATTTGAGGTTATGATCACGCTCTCATCAGCCGACTTTTTGGATCCTTCGGACATCTCGTTAAATGAGATTTTTAAATTGTTAGGGATGCCAGCTTCCAACAAACAAAGTTTCTGGATATTTAATCTTTGTATTTAGATGATTAAAAATCTCCTGCAATGGTTAAATTCAGTAAATTGCATGTTCTGGTGTATAATGAAAAGGTAGCTTACATTTAGTGTTTGCATAAGCAACAATGTGGCAAATTCTCTCCTAACAACATCCGATCGCAGTCGGTATCAGGGTACCTAGTTAGTTACGGTAAGTTGGTTAGAATATAAATCTCGATACAGCTTGAAAAGACCTTACCAGTAGGTAACTATCCGATTCGGCCTATGAACTACACGTGTAACCTCAATTTGTACGCTCAGCGAATTCGCTAGCCCGACTATAAAGTAACAGTTTGTAAATAATCTTCTCTATTACAGTTTTTAGTTGTGACCTTACCGAACAATAGAATTTCAAATTAAACACAATATTGCCAGTAAATCTAACCGAAAACTAACTTTAACTTTTCCGCACAAGTTTTATCATCTACCGCCTTTTTCTACTTTTCAATCGCCACTCTGCCGATTCTCGATCTGACGTCTATTCGTCGCTGTCATCAGGAGTTGATCGTCGATGTATCCCCAACCAAATCGATCAAGCCGAGGGGCTCAAGTTGGCGCTACTAACAATTTTTATAAGTTTTTCAAACTTATACTTCGTCTAATCTGTATTTTAGGTAACTGCAATCTCTCTATCAATTTCTGCTACTTTTTGGTCCAATACTTCTCTTTTGAAAGAAGCTGAGGGCAATTTAGTGGATACAGCTGTATGCAAATCAACAAAATTTGATTATTTTTGATCCACTTTGAAACGTTTTAAAAGGAATTTCCACTCGCGAAATCTGACAATAACGAAGTAAAACCATGATGAGATTGAACTTAAAGTATAATCGGTTGGTATAGATTGCAGGTTGCGAAAGGTCCCGACAAGATTACTCGTTTTAAGGTTTTTAAAAACAGCGAAAACCAAAGTTTTCGTTTTGAAAACTGTTGTTTTGTCCACAGGAGCATATTCTTGGCAAATCATTGTATTTTATTCGAAACAACCAGGAAATACAGTTTTTAATATGCTAGGGACCTTGCCGCGAGCAGACATGGTATATGATTCAAACGCTTAAATATGTTTGCGATAGGGTTTTTCATAAGTTTGGTCATCCATCGGAAATCATCTGTCTCACTGCCTTGCTACCAGCTACACAGCTTACGAGCTCTGGAACTAGCAAAAAAAATGTTGTTTGAGGTTAGGTTTTAATGACTCATAACTAGGCAACACTTTCAGCTTATCGGAGGAAATTTTTTGGACATTTCAGCGATCTACACTTAGTTTTTCGCTTATTTAAAATTAAAAATACTGGTATGGGACTGGTATGGGACATCCCCTTAACCGTAGTTGTCGATCATGTGCTTCACTCAAATGCTTGATTTGAACTTCGTGGACATTTTGGACAGTGTTTGCATACTTTTCCACCACTCACACACAGTAATTCTGTGAATAAACAACGGTTTTGTCAGCTATCAATATAATAATGATGGATTTTGAAAGAAGCTGTGCAAAATTATTTTTTTCATTTTTTCTTGCATCGTAAATATCTCAAAACGCGTTAATTTAAAATTTTGGAGAAAATAGGCCTGATAGTACTTTTCACAGGCAACATAATGCTTTGAAAGTTTTGAATGTCCGGTTACTAGTAAATGAGCAATAAGCAAAAGAAAGTGTCCCATTTCTTGCCAGCCTTTTTCAGAGACGTTACCTGGCCGGATGTGTCCGGGTTTTTTTTTATCTTAAAAACTGGCAAAACCCAGGCATTTGATTAAGGTAAATTATGTAAAAACCAAGAAATTGTCCAATTAACCAAAAGTTCCACAAAAGAGGCTCTTAAAAGGTTACTCAGCTTTGTTCAACGAAGCAGCCTACTCAGCCTAAAATTTAAGTTCTTATCGATAATTATAAAGTCCATAGTTGAAGCTGAGTAGAAAGCTGTTCAGCCTTGAAAACCTTAAAAAAATTAGGAAAACGATTTATACATTCCCTTACTTTTGAATTTTATACCCAATTGACCTAGTATTGAAGTATTGATTTAATTGTGAATTAATTTAATACTAATTACTATAAATATTTACATGTTTGAAGATTTCAACCTGAATCATTGAAGTGAAAACTGAACACGCTACTTCTGTACCATGGCCAATGCTTGTTTAAAACACCAATAAATAATAATGTTAGAATTATCGCCGTTTAAAAGTAAACCAAATTTAAAATAAAAACTACATGAACTTTTTTCAAAACGAATCCAGAGGAATTTCAATGAAACGTGAGTTATCTTAAGTTTGACTTTTTTTTTTTTTGATACATTTACTTAACTATTTGTTTCCAATTTAAGGTATAAAAACCTTGAAGATAACAAGTTGCCATACTTTTTTTTCATGGAAACACATCGGGAAATTTATATCGTTTGTTAGACTTCCACAATAACGTTCGTGACTATTTTTATAAAAATTGCTCAAAAATTTCATTTTCGAGGAAAAACAAATGTTTTAATAACCCCTTTTGATTTTTCAGTGAAATCCGGGCAATTGGACCGGACACTTCCCAAATATTGCATTAAATTTCCAGGCTATCTGAAAATTTTAAATTCTTCAAATTCTTCCAGAAATATTTTCATTAAGAAGCAATTTTAAAATATTAATTTGTGGAATTTAATAATTCAATGATAAAATGTACACTTTATTTTTCTATAAATACTTTTTATTGTGGTCTCACTAAAAAGCTGAACAGCCTTCTACTGAGCTTCGGCTATGAAACTTAAAAGTTGCGATAAGAACTTAAATCTTGAGCTGAGTAAAATGCTATGGATGCTTAATTCAAGGCTGAGTAAGCTTTTGATAAGCCAGCAGATCGTGGCCTAGAGGATAGCATCCTTGTCTTCTAAGCCAAGGGTCATGAGATCGAATCCCGGTCGTGACATAACCTGGCACACATAGTATGATGAAGGTTGGCGGTTTTAGCATTAGTGAAATGATAGCCGGGTATACCTTGGAATTGTACGCCTCAATGGTGTTGTACATGCATGTGGATGAATCTTTTCAAAGGAACTCAGATTGCACTTGGAGATCCTACCAAGATATGTACATATGTGTGTGCTGGTAGTGCTAACGGTAAACAACTGCAACTTCAACCAATAGTGCAGGGGTGTCATGCAAAGTAAAAATAGTAACGCGTATGTTAACGATCATTTTGAATCGATTTTTTTAAAGAATTCTACTACCTGCGTCCTTTTGTCCGTAATAACATCGTAACCATTTTTGTACGTAATAACATAAAAAAAACATTTAGTTTGTGATTACATTTCAAAATGCTTGGTCTTACTCCGGAGAAGAGAATAATACCGTATTTGTTTATACCGAGTGTTGCACTAGTGTTGCACTGGTGCACCACTAGGTGCTGTCAAACTGTTAGTTTATTCGGACAGTGTTGCACTGGTTTTGACCTGGTGTTGCGCTGCCATCGAGCGGAAGTGCCCCGAAAATTTTGTCAGTGTTGCGAGAGAGCGTGTGAGTGAGGTAGCAATACACTGGCGACGTGTTTGTTTTTATCGGGAACGGTGGAACACTGAACGAGGGGAGAAAACAAATACGGTGTAAGTATCGCGCACAAGTGGTGTACTGTGAGTGGGATCTCATTGAGAAAATTGGCCAAAGAAGAGGATGTGAGCGTAGGAGCAGTACGGACAGCTTTTAAAAAATATGGTGAACATTGTACATTTGATGATGAACCGAGGAGTGGTCGAAAATCTGATGCTGTAAGTTTTGCTATCCGCAAAAAGGTCAGGGATGACTACAAAAAGAAACTATCATCTTCCGTTCGGGAGGTGGTGAAAAAAGTCGGACACGACGTATAACGTGATGCATGCATAAATAGCGACTTGGGCTCAAGACGTACCGGAAGCAGAAAAAAAACTTAAAACAAAACCCAAATCATGCCGATTCTGTCAAACCAAGAGCCCGGAAACTGTATGATTCAATATTAAACGTCTGTTTTGTGCCAAAAACATGAATCCGCCAATATGCCCCGAGGCACGGCCAATTGAGACTTTTTGGACTTTGACCAAAGCAAAGCTACGGAAATACATAAAACCAGCTGATGACATTAGAAAATTTAAAAAGGATTGACAGTGTGCCAAATAAAATTAAATAAAACAATATTTTTTATTATTTTGAAAGTGTGCTAATAATTTCTGGAACAGTCTATTCATGTTTCGGATTATTGTCTTTGGTAATTGACCTTGTAAATAGCGCCTTTACTCGCTCCTGAAAATAAATATCAAATGCACAGAAAAAAAATTGGTACCACCAAAAAATCTTTCGAAATTAACTCTTCCAAAAGATTTTGCGAAAAAATTCTTAAAGTACACATCCATGACTGACATAGTATCTGAACAATTCCAATGTTTCGTCATAAATATGAATCATAACGAATAAATTTATACCTATCATTCAATAACTTACCGCCAATTGAACTGTAGCATAGAACACTTTGATAAACATCGGAAATTGCCAACCTGGAAAATAGTCAATATAACGAACTTATAAACAAACTGTCGGGTTCCAAGGCACAACATCTCATCACGATTTAATTTTTTCTTCATTTATTTTTCTAAAATCTAATGAACCAGACGGTTACTGGTTTCGCGATTATAGAAACTTTGATGAAATTGCTCTTTTCACAACTCTCTCTAATGTTTTCTGGAATGCTTGTTGAGTTGTTTAATAGCTTTCTGCTTAATATTCAGGAAACTGTATTTCCTCTCAAATTCAGAAAAATTGTAAGAATGTTTCGTTTTCTAATAAGATAAATTATGCAATGATAAACAGGGACTTAGCTTACAACTCTTGGAAACTTTCAAAATCAGTTGAAGATAAAATGAATATAAAATATTGCGAAAGAAAGTTTATATTGAACCTTGACAAAAGACGACTTAACGTGGATATGCCAGCAAAGATTTTTTGGAATGAATTGAAAAAAATTGAGCTAAGTAAGTCACAAGAGAACACTGATGCAACCAATTATTGTGCTACTGATGTTAATGATTATTTCACCTCCAATTTTTTAATAAATTATCACTGAACAATTACATTATCCGAATAATGTGAACGGTTTTGAATTTAAAGCTTTCGAATAAACTGCTCTTGTGAAAGTGCATAACGATATAGCGCTCACCTTTGATAAAAAAAAGGTATTTCAGCGTGGCTTTTGATCGATTTTGTAATAGCTTTCGATCGCGAATCGCATTCAAAACTCATCCTTAAATTGAAAACTAAATATAATTTTTTTAAATCATCGTCCATTCGTACCTTGAAGGTCGTTCACAAGTAAGGTTGCCGCAAAAGATTCTGTGTTTTGACGAAAAAAAATCTGAATTTCTGTGATTTCACCAAAAAATCTGTAGCGGTTTTCTGTGATGCTTTTTCTATTAATTTCATTCAAAAGTCATGTCAAATTGCGTCTTTTTTAATGAATATTGCCAATATTATCATATTTTTTTCCAATTTAAAGTTAATAATCCAAAATTTATGTTCGCAATAAAAATTTAATAATCGAAAACCGTCCAAAATTTTAAAATTCTGTGTTACTTGTGAATGTTTCTATAATTCTGAGTTCTGTGACACAGATTCTGTAATGAAAATTAGCTCAAAATTCTGGAAAATTATAGATTTTTCTGAGATTTCGACAACCTTGTTTACAAGCTGTATTTTTAAACGGTTGTTTTCTGAGTTTTCTTCCATTCAATCAGGAGTATCTCAAGGATCAATATTAGGACCATTATTTTTCTCGCTTTTTATAAACGGTCTTTCATCTGTTCTGTATACTGTATACTGCTCAATTCATCTATTCGCAGATGATGTTAAAATTTATCTCTGTGAGAAAAATGTTCCAAATTTGAACGAGTTTTGTATGATTATCCACCATGGGTGCACGGATTCACTGCAGTTTCTGCCTAAGTATGTCTGATACTTCTCTCGAGTGTCATACTTGCAAAAAATACTCATCGGTTATTCTTTCGTTCACCTCCATAAATCTCGCTCATGTGTGATAATGCATAGGATTTCGAAAACAGGAAAACCGCCCTATTTGAAAACTTTACTAATACCATTAAGGAATTCTCGATCTGGAAATATTGTTATCCTTTCACATAGTTCGACTTACTATGTTAGATCTTCTTCGTTAAAGGTATTGTTAATTGGAATAATCTTCCTCTCAACTTAAAAACAATACAAAACAAATCAGAGTTCAAAAGGTTTTTGCTGGAGGAATTGTGGAGTTAAACGGCATTTATAAATTTTAGTAACGAATTAGGAACGATTAGTTGTAAACGAAATACAAGAGAAAACCTGCCACATGTAACAATAAAAAAGATTGGAATCTTACGTTGCAAGATTGAAAAAATAATACTAGTAATAACATTATTGGAAGAATCCACTTATTTTTACGACGATTTCTGACGTATGTAATCCTTATGCGCATCTCACTCTTCTTCCAGCCATTTGTTTTTATTCAAATCATAATAAAATTACAACACAACTTTATAAATGAAACCCGAAAATGTTTCCGACTTCGTATATTTCTTTAGTTGAAAAAGTAGGTTAAAATAGAGGAAAAAACTCTTCTGCACTCCCGGTAAATTGCGGGGAATCATGAATGAGAAGGATAATGGAACGAACGCACCAATTGACGAAGACGCAAGTGTGTTTCCTCTTGTAGCGAAACATTCAACCTGCTGGAGGTGGACGAAATCAACTGAGAATCGGATCGGGCACAGACAATGAAACATGCAGTTATTGATCACTATGCATTATCCACTAATTCCAATAAAAAAACACTTTTACAATAAGAAACTACTTAAACTTCAAAAATTTAATTTGCACCGCGAGAGAGCGGAAAAATACACGTGCGACACCAACGAACCATCGCCTACTTCTCGAGAAACTTTTCATTATTAGCTCCAAAACTTTTTTTTAACCTAGTGGTTAAAACACCTAATAATTTTTGTTTTCGGTGCTTCAACTTTGCACAAAACTTTAAATTATCAGTGTTTGTAATTCAGGCGTTGACGATGAGCTCTGCATCTTATAAACCAGTCTGTTTTGTTCGATGTACATGATACATGTATAATCTACCTAATCATCATTTGTAAACGAACATAACTATTGCATCAGCTTCAAGTTTACTTATGTGAATGATCCATGATATCAATCCTTCAACAATCTTTCATCAAATTAACCAGTTTTTTAAGGTAAATTTGAGTTTTAACAAAGTAAAATTGACAAATCAAATGCAAACACAGGTTTTGAGCATTTTAACGACTGCACCACGCATATTAAAAAAGCTATAAATCTGTTCCAAGCGGCACAACATAGGGCAAAATTAATCAGAGACAAAAAAGGTTGTTAACAGAATTCTCTTGTTGATTGGATTCTTATCATCTCAGGCAAAAACAAACTCCAGCAAGTCAGGCTCCATCATTGACCCTAGGCGATGGAGGTGCTGACAGGATTTAAATGCTTAATAATTTTAATTCGTTCTACTGCCATCGGATTGGAGGATTTCGAGTTTGAGATTGTCGTGTTGTGTGTGATTTTTTTTTCATTCCTTAATTTAACGGAATTTTTGTTTTGTTGATCCGACCAGTAACAAGTTAGAGGTCACTAACCTAATTAAATTGTTGTGATTGTAAACAATAATTCTCTCTGAGACGCATAATGTTGGCGATGTGATAAGCTGCGTGATGTTGCAGCACGTGAATTGATGGGCTGTTGAGCTGATTAACGTGGCGAGAGCATGAATCGATGGCCACGAATTACGTCATTGTTTGTTGTGAACGGAAGTGATAACCAAGTTTTGTTTTCAATGGAAAGAAATTATAGTTGTTTATTGAGGTTGAAAATGGTTAGTTTTCGAAGGCTTTTCAACGGCTGAAGCAAGTGTCATCAAATTTGGCACACATGTTCCAATTGGCACAAGAATGGGTTTCATAACAAATTTTGACAATGGAGAAAAGAAAAATTTTCTGGGACTTTTGTCAACCCGTTTGATAAAAATTACAAACATTACAAAATAGACAAAATTGACACAAAATTGACAAAATTGACAAAATTGACAAAATTGACAAAATTGACAAAATTGACAAAATTGACAAAATTGACAAAATTGACAAAATTGACAAAATTGACAAAATTGAAAAAAATTGAAAAAAATTGACAAAATTGACAAAATTGACAAAATTGACAAAATTGACAAAATTGACAAAATTGACAAAATTTACAAAATTGACAAAATTGACAAAATTGACAAAATTGATAAAATTGACAAAATTGACAAAATTGACAAAATCGACAAAATTGACAAAATTGACAAAATTGACAAAATTAACAAAATCGACAAAAAAATTACAAAAAAAAAAAAAAAAAAAAAATGACAAAAATGACAAAAATGACAAAAATGACAAAAAATGACAAAAATGACAAAAATGACAAAAATGACAAAAATGACAAAAATGACAAAAATGACAAAAATGACAAAAATGACAAAAATGACAAAAATGACAAAAATGACAAAAATGACAAAAATGACAAAAATGACAAAAATGACAAAAATGACAAAAATGACAAAAATGACAAAAATGACAAAAATGACAAAAATGACAAAAATGACAAAAATGACAAAAATGACAAAAATGACAAAAATGACAAAAATGACAAAAATGACAAAAATGACAAAAATGACAAAAATGACAAAAATGACAAAAATGACAAAAATGACTAAAAATGACAAAAATGACAAAAATGACAAAAATGACAAAAATGACAAAAATGACAAAAATGACAAAAATGACAAAAATGACAAAAATGACAAAAATGACAAAAATGACAAAAATGACAAAAATGACAAAAATGACAAAAATGACAAAAATGACAAAAATGACAAAAATGACAAAAATGACAAAAATGACAAAAATGACAAAAATGGACAAAAATACAAAAATGACAAAAATGACAAAAATGACAAAAATGACAAAAATGACAAAAATGACAAAAATGACAAAAATGACAAAAATGACAAAAATGACAAAAATGACAAAAATGACAAAAATGACAAAAATGACAAAACAAAAAGACAAAAATGACAAAAATGACAAAAATGACAAAAATGACAAAAATGACAAAAATGACAAAAATGACATAAATGACAAAAATGACAAAAATGACAAAAATGACAAAAATGACAAAAATGACAAAAATGACAAAAATGACAAAAATGACAAAAATGACAAAAATGACAAAAATGACAAAAATGACAAAAATGACAAAAATGACAAAAATGACAAAAATGACAAAAATGACAAAAATGACAAAAATGACAAAAATGACAAAAATGACAAAAATGACAAAAATGACAAAAATGACAAAAATGACAAAAATGACAAAAATGACAAAAATGACAAAAATGACAAAAATGACAAAAATGACAAAAATGACAAAAATGACAAAATGACAAAAATGACAAAAATGACAAAAATGACAAAAATGACAAAAATGACAAAAATGACAAAAATGACAAAAATGACAAAAATGACAAAAATGACAAAAATGACAAAAATGACAAAAATGACAAAAATGACAAAAATGACAAAAATGACAAAAATGACAAAAATGACAAAAATGACAAAAATGACAAAAATGACAAAAATGACAAAAATGACAAAAATGACAAAAATGACAAAAATGACAAAAATGACAAAAATGACAAAAATGACAAAAATGACAAAAATGACAAAAATGACAAAAATGACAAAAATGACAAAAATGACAAAAATGACAAAAATGACAAAATGACAAAAATGACAAAAATGACAAAAATGACAAAAATGACAAAATGACAAAAATGACAAAAATGACAAAAATGACAAAAATGACAAAAATGACAAAAATGACAAAAATGACAAAAATGACAAAAAAGACAAAAATGACAAAAATGACAAAAATGACAAAAATGACAAAAATGACAAAAATGACAAAAATGACAAAAATGACAAAAATGACAAAAATGACAAAAATGACAAAAATGACAAAAATGACAAAAATGACAAAAATGACAAAAATGACAAAAATGACAAAAATGCCAAAAATGCCAAAAATGACAAAAATGACAAAAATGACAAAAATGACAAAAGTGACAAAAATGACAAATATGACAAAAATGACAAAAATGACAAAAATGACAAAAATGACAAAATGACAAAAATGACAAAAATGACAAAAATGACAAAAATGACAAAAATGACAAAAATGACAAAAATGACAAAAATGACAAAAATGACAAAAATGACAAAAATGACAAAAATGACAAAAATGACAAAAATGACAAAAATGACAAAAATGACAAAAATGACAAAAATGACAAAAATGACAAAAATGACAAAAATGACAAAAATGACAAAAATGACAAAAATGACAAAAATGACAAAAATGACAAAAATGACAAAAATGACAAAAACTGACAAAAATGACAAAAATACAAAAATGACAAAAATGACAAAAATGACAAAAACGACCAAAATGACAAAAATGACAAAAATGACAAAAATGACAAAACGACAAAATGACAAAAATGACAAAAATGACAAAAATGACAAAAATGACAAAAATGACAAAAATGACAAAAATGACAAAAATGACAAAAATGACAAAAATGACAAAAATGACAAAAATGACAAAAATGACAAAAATGACAAAAATGACAAAAATGACAAAAATGACAAAAATGACAAAAATGACAAAAATGACAAAAATGACAAAAATGACAAAAATGACAAAAATGACAAAAATGACAAAAATGACAAAAATGACAAAAATGACAAAAATGACAAAAATGACAAAAATGACAAAAATGACAAAAATGACAAAAATGACAAAAATGACAAAAATGACAAAAATGACAAAAATGACAAAAATGACAAAAATGACAAAAATGACAAAAATGACAAAAATGACAAAAATGACAAAAATGACAAAAATGACAAAAATGACAAAAATGACAAAAATGACAAAAATGACAAAAATGACAAAAATGACAAAAATGACAAAAATGACAAAAATGACAAAAATGACAAAAATGACAAAAATGACAAAAATGACAAAAATGACAAAAATGACAAAAATGACAAAAATGACAAAAATGACAAAAATGACAAAAATGACAAAAAATGACAAAAATGACAAAAATGACAAAAATGACAAAAATGACAAAAATGACAAAAATGACAAAAATGACAAAAATGACAAAAATGACAAAAATGACAAAAATGACAAAAATGACAAAAATGACAAAAATGACAAAAATGACAAAAATGACAAAAATGACAAAAATGACAAAAATGACAAAAATGACAAAAATGACAAAAATGACAAAAATGACAAAAATGACAAAAATGACAAAAATGACAAAAATGACAAAAATGACAAAAATGACAAAAATGACAAAAATGACAAAAATGACAAAAATGACAAAAATGACAAAAATGACAAAAATGACAAAAATGACAAAAATGACAAAAATGACAAAAATGACAAAAATGACAAAAATGACAAAAATGACAAAAATGACAAAAATGACAAAAATGACAAAAATGACAAAAATGACAAAAATGACAAAAATGACAAAAATGACAAAAATGACAAAAATGACAAAAATGACAAAAATGACAAAAATGACAAAAATGACAAAAATGACAAAAATGACAAAAATGACAAAAATGACAAAAATGACAAAAATGACAAAAATGACAAAAATGACAAAAATGACAAAAATGACAAAAATGACAAAAATGACAAAAATGACAAAAATGACAAAAATGACAAAAATGACAAAAATGACAAAAATGACAAAAATGACAAAAATGACAAAAATGACAAAAATGACAAAAATGACAAAAATGACAAAAATGACAAAAATGACAAAAATGACAAAAATGACAAAAATGACAAAAATGACAAAAATGACAAAAATGACAAAAATGACAAAAATGACAAAAATGACAAAAATGACAAAAATGACAAAAATGACAAAAATGACAAAAATGACAAAAATGACAAAAATGACAAAAATGACAAAAATGACAAAAATGACAAAAATGACAAAAATGACAAAAATGACAAAAATGACAAAAATGACAAAAATGACAAAAATGACAAAAATGACAAAAATGACAAAAATGACAAAAATGACAAAAATGACAAAAATGACAAAAATGACAAAAATGACAAAAATGACAAAAATGACAAAAATGACAAAAATGACAAAAATGACAAAAATGACAAAAATGACAAAAATGACAAAAATGACAAAAATGACAAAAATGACAAAAATGACAAAAATGACAAAAATGACAAAAATGACAAAAATGACAAAAATGACAAAAATGACAAAAATGACAAAAATGACAAAAATGACAAAAATGACAAAAATGACAAAAATGACAAAAATGACAAAAATGACAAAAATGACAAAAATGACAAAAATGACAAAAATGACAAAAATGACAAAAATGACAAAAATGACAAAAATGACAAAAATGACAAAAATGACAAAAATGACAAAAATGACAAAAATGACAAAAATGACAAAAATGACAAAAATGACAAAAATGACAAAAATGACAAAAATGACAAAAATGACAAAAATGACAAAAATGACAAAAATGACAAAAATGACAAAAATGACAAAATGACAAAAATGACAAAAATGACAAAAATGACAAAAATGACAAAAATGACAAAAATGACAAAAATGACAAAAATGACAAAAATGACAAAAATGACAAAAATGACAAAAATGACAAAAATGACAAAAATGACAAAAATGACAAAAATGACAAAAATGACAAAAATGACAAAAATGACAAAAATGACAAAAATGACAAAAATGACAAAAATGACAAAAATGACAAAAATGACAAAAATGACAAAAATGACAAAAATGACAAAAATGACAAAAATGACAAAAATGACAAAAATGACAAAATTGACAAAAATAACAAAAATGACAAAAATGACAAAAATGATAAAAATGACAAAAATGACAAAAATTACAAAATTTACAAAATTTACAAAACTTACAAAAACTACAGAAATTACAAAATAAAAAAATTAACAAAATATACAAAACTTTTACAAAATTTGCAAAATTTACCAAATTTACAAAATTTGCAAAACTTACAAAATTTACAAAATTTACAAAAATTTACAAAATTTACAAAATTTACAAAACTTACAAAAACTACAGAAATTACAAAATAAAAAAATTAACAAAATATACAAAACTTTTACAAAATTTGCAAAATTTACCAAATTTACAAAATTTGCAAAACTTACAAAATTTACAAAATTTACAAAATTTACAAAATTTACAAAATTTACAAAATTTACAAAATTTACAAAATTTACAAAATTTACAAAATTTACAAAATTTACAAAATTTACAAAATTTACAAAATTTACAAAATTTACAAAATTTACAAAATTTACAAAATTTACAAAATTTACAAAATTTACAAAATTTACAAAATTTACAAAATTTACAAAATTTACAAAATTTACAAAATTTACAAAATTTACAAAATTTACAAAATTTACAAAATTTACAAAATTTACAAAATTTACAAAATTTACAAAATTTACAAAATTTACAAAATTTACAAAATTTACAAAATTTACAAAATTTACAAAATTTACAAAATTTACAAAATTTACAAAATTTACAAAATTTACAAAATTTACAAAATTTACAAAATTTAAAATATTTACACAGTTTACAAAATTTACAAAATTCACAAAAAATACAAATATGACAAAAATGACATAAAATATAAAAGTGACAAAAATAACAATTACACCGACAAATTATGTTGATCTAGATGCAGGAAGTTTTCTTGCTTTAACTTTAACTATTATTGCGCAATGGAGAAAATAAACGAAAAATCTGATTGTCAAAGAGGACATGTGATTCGGTTTATTGAATATGAATATTGCTAAATTTGAAAAGCAATGTGGATTTCATTTTTAAAATAATCTTTTAGTTTTATGCCATTTCTTCACATTGATACAAACAATAAATGTGATTTTAATTCGTTGTTCGTATAGTCTGTTATTCATTCTAATGCAAAATCTTAACCTTAAACTTGTGGTCTGATAACTTTTTAATATTAGACTTTATGGCATTTTTGCAGTGTTCAGCATTAAACGATAATCGCTAATTTACCTGCTCTGTTTTTGTTAGATAATTATCGTTTTCACTTAGATTTTCACCTGACTTTTTAACCAATGGATGAACAAACTCCACCACAAGCAATCAGTCAATGAAGAATGCTCAGGTATCAGAAAAGGGGTAGGCTTGATAGCGGCACGTTATCCAAACAAACGGGAAAATTGTGCCTAGCCTTTTTTTACAGATTTCATCATATACCTGAGAAACCTGAAAACCATAAAAGGATTAGAAAACAAATAAATATTTAGGGCATAAAGCCGATCCACGTAGGGATTTTGAAGCATTGAAGCTTATAACCACATTGAGTGAAAAATGACAGTTTGTTATTTTAGTTTAAATTCTTAGAATTAGATACACTTATAACAGGACAGGCGAGAGTACATAAAAGCTTTCTAGTAAACGAAAAACAGGTCTATATGAGCTAAAAAGAATCACACATTATTGATTCACAACTACAAAATTCAGGAGATTTGAGTTTACAATGATCAGGAAATGTTCTAACCAGGATGCTACAATGAGGGCAAATAAACGATTTTATAATGGCAAAGTTGGCATTTAGCCTATCCACATAGGGATTTTTAAGCAATGAAGCCTTTTTTTAATCATAAAATTGGAAATAAGGAGTTTTTTTTAACTTTCTTTGTTAAATTCTGACATACATTTAAAAAAACTTAAGTTCGGCAAAACAGGGACATGTACACACTAAGTGGAAGGTAAATATAGGTACAATAGTACCTCTGAATCATAGCTTAACCATACAGGAGATTCAGAGCACAAAGTCTTGATTTTATATATTTTTATTTAACTGACCAGTTAGCGCTCTGGTTAGATAACTACAATGAGCTTCTGTGACGCCAAATTTGAAAAAAGCGATATTAACACTGCACGAAGCTGTAGCAGTGGATTCCAGAACCAGGATTGACGTATGATACGAAATATCAGAGTACGATATTAAAGGAGCTTTGACTCTTCTTAACACTATATCCATTCTAAAGCTAAGGGAGCATGTGTCAATACAAGAGAAGTGACATATATTAGGTGAAACCGATATGACTGTCGACATGCGATACAAGTTTTGATCAAAAACTTGATTTAACAGGGAATATTGAAGCCTTATCAACCTAAAAAAAAAATTTTTCTTGAAAACTTTTTTTTTCCACGGAAACGATATTTGTACGGCTTCAATGATTGAATAACCATGACGCGATTTTAACAATCAAATATCTTTATATGAACGGACATTTACCTCCACAAAATTCTGTTACCAATCCAAAGATAGAAGGGACTAAATACTTGTCCATTATGACGAAAATACACAAATTTTGCGCTTGACGTAACAGATATAACTGATGTAATTTAGATCATATTCTTCTATGATTTCAAATCGGTTAATATTAACAGATAGCCAAAAGCAATGGGACTGTAAGCGATGCGTTTGAGATTCACATTTGAACACTTGTGAAGAGATTTTATTGAACGGATTTACTAGGAGAGCAAAGAGATTTTTTTTTGTCTTTATTTAATACGTTTTCAGCCACAGGCTGGTTCACCTCTGGAGCAAAGAGATTAGTTAAATGAAAAATCATATTCCAAATTGGTAAAACGAGAAAATATGGAAGAATACAGCTTGTGCAAATGCATGTAGTACATATGCACTATTGGCATACCCTTTTCGAGAGAAAATACGTACAAAGGTTAAAAATACTAGCAGGAATTCAAAACTGATTCAGATTCAAAACATTTTCTCCCAATGTTTTGAATATGAAAAATTTCTGAACTCTGCATGCAATAATTGACCTTGACCTATTTTCTCCCCCGCCCAGATACAGCCTCAGATTCAGCCTCCAATAGACAGAAATATGAGATAAACGTATCTGGGAAGTACTGGATAAGTCGCCTCGTACGACGTGGACCAGTATCCCAGTGGCAGTATTCTTTAGAACGCTGCCACACAGCATCCACCTTAGATTTTCACCTAACTTTTGTACCAATGGATGAACAAACTCCACCACAAGCAATCAGTCAATGAAGAATGCTAATACATGCTTTTTCCAGAGTCTGGCGTTAAATAGCTAGGCTAATTTTTTTAATTTTTTTAATTACTCCGCTACTTTTTTATTCACAAATTTATTTTCTCACGATTTCTGGTGTAGAAACGGACAAATTAACTCCACTAGGTACAATACTTCAAGCAATAGTGCAGATAAATGTTATTTTCCAAAAGGTGGTGGAGTTTTTTAAGCAGTAATTTCTCCAAAAATTAAGTTAAAAAATTAACATACAAACAAAATTGTAGCGGATTAACTAGCGAATAGCGTTTTGATGCCGATCTCTGCTTTTTTGACAGAGCTCATTTTGCATTGAAATTCTATAGAAGTTACGGATGGAACCAAAAAATTCGTAAAAAGTTCTGCATGGAATAACTTTATAAGAAGTTCTGCATGCAATCAAAAGGTTAGTAAGAAGTTCGTAACAAATCACGATAGGCACGATAGCTCGAAATTGATACCCGGTTTTTTTTTCAAGTACTTGGAACGCACAGAAATGTTCTATGCTACACATTTTATGTTCGTTCAGAAGTACAAATCAGGCACTTATGGAAAATAATTTTCATTTCTCTCAAATACTTTTTATTCACCGAATGTGAACTGTTAATGAAAAAGATAAAGTAAACTTTTGATGGGTCATACTGTATGTAGTGCATATTATGCACACTCGTAGACTTTTGTCCAAAGCCTGAAGGCATTCAGGCGAGCCTCCAACCAAGCCTCCAAAAATTTATGACATGTATATCAATACAAAACGGATTGACGCCATAAAACTGCCTTTTTTTTTTACTATCGGCGCTTGAAAATCTTTTTTTCCGTTAGGCCTGTCAAGAAGGCTTTCACACCAAAAATAGAAATGAACAGATTTTTATCACACCCCATTCTAGTCGTGCCCACCTTAAAAAGTGCCTCATAGAAAAGAACCAGTTTCGTTCCGCCGGACAGTTTTTTATGTTGATGGACTCCAAACAACTCGAACACAAAAATCTCACCTGACGCAGCATTATTATCGCGCATCAATTAACGATTCCTACGTCAACCGTGATCCTCGAATCATGGATCATGACATGGCCCATCATGCACCTCCAATGGACGGACACTTGTAGGAAAAGTAGTCGTCGTCATGTGGAACTGCCATCAAATGTCTACATCCAACAAAGATGATAAGCGTCGCGCGGCCAGAAGCGTACGGCCCATTAATCACTTCGATGACCTGTCCATATTTTGGAGTGCATCGCGGCCGCTGAGCATTTATTGTTGTTTTGATTCGGGAACAGAGACGTGCGATCGCCCATGAAGAAATTCCACCGATCGCCGTCGTCGTCGTCGTCGTTGGGCCATAACTTCTTCTGGCATCGTTCCAGTGTTTGTTGCAAGTCGGTAGAATTCGAGCAAACGGCCAGAAGAATGTAACCACCCCATTTTTAGTTTTAATTGTTGCTGAAAATTTATTCATTTAGAATTTTTAACAATAACGTCTATAACATTACTACTGAAGAAACTGAATGCTAGTGAACAATAACAATTACCAATGCAAAAAGGCGCTGGAATATTCAAAGAAGTAGTTGCAGATAGTAATGCCATTTCTAAATAAAGTCGTGCCAAAAACGCAATCAATTACTTTATAACTTAATTCTGAACAAAATAAGCTCCGGAAACTGGTTCTATTATTTACAAGCAATTTCTTTTTGTTTTTTTTTTCGATGTGACAGCTCTCTGAAATGGCCCTAACTTACTGGCGCAAAAACGTTTTGTATTGATATGATAATATTGTTAATGGATTTCGGCCGCCCGTTTTTATCGACAAAACGTGGATGTCATAAAATTTTTGGAGGCTCGGCTGAATGATATAGCAATTTATATTTCACCACAGGTTTTTCGTTTATTCTAAATAGTAGGCCTCGATTTCGATACCTAAAGATTAGTCAGTTAGAAATGTGACAGTTACGGATGCGTGTATCTCAAAACTATTCGTTTGATCGAATCACTTTCTTCATAGGAAATAAAGGTAATTTTATGATAGCCCGAGCAGACTTTTATGGCAAAATTATAGCAAATTTTGCTATCACGCCCTGAGAGCCGAATGTGCTCTCATTTTGCTTGACATAAGGTGGTACACAGCAAAAATGAGAGCACAAATTTTCATACATGGTTAGCAAAGTGATGCCTAATTTTGCTAAAACTGAGACCCTAACTACACCTCAATTCACGAGAGCTTGGACAGCAAAATGAGACCATTATAAGGCATCACTTAATTTCCGATAATAGCAAAATTTGACATCAATATACTCTCAATTTTTTTAAAAACGAGGTGTAGTTTTAGCAAAAATTTGCATCTCTTTGCTAACCATGTATGAAAACATACGCATTGATATTTGTTGTGTACCAACGTCAATCAAATTTGACTCTTAAGGCGTAATAGCAAAATTTTAAACAAAACTTTTATCAATCTTGTTATTATGTGCTGTATATGAAAGTGTTATGAATATCGCCTCCAAATACGAAACTAAATGTAAAAGATTATATTCCCGTTGCTTTGCGAGGTTATTATAGCGCCTTTGTATATGCAACTGCTAGTTAATGCAATAACGGGAGCGATGGCGTATACCGCACATGGTTAAACGCCTAAATATATTCTATCCATGAGACTGACTGTTTTCGATTCTTGGAGTAGAGGATACGATGATCACTTATGTGTATCTTTATTTTTCATTTTTTTCTGAATTTTCTCGAAAAATCGTCGTTTTGGACCAGAGGAGTGTAACTGCCTAGATGATATTATCGAGAAAACGAGTTTCAAAGTTGTCAAAGTGCTAAATTATTCATATATTGTACGAAATCGAACAGTTTTAATTAAATTAGAAGTGTTACTAAAAATTACTATCATCTGAGTTTTGCACATGATGTAATTTGAGATATGAAGAATCGATTAGCTAAAACTTAATTATTTTGGCACTTACATCCTTCTGATACTAAGAGCCTAAAATTCAATGAAATGATGGAGGCATGCTGATATTCAATAAATTTCCAAATTATAAGAAACTATTAGTACCCAGTGTTCCGAATATCACTCAATTATCATGAGAGACACTGAGACGTTTTCAGCAGCGAAAGCAAAACCTAAATTGTCGGTTGGTTTATCTCCCAGTGGGGCAAAGATTGTGTTCGACAGCGCTGCTCCGAGAATCAAAGAAATAAAATTTGAAAGAGAGACGTTTCTTCTCCAGTTGGAATTCTCAACTGAGTGAGGAGCTACCTGATTTTCAGTTTCTTTTTTCAGTCAATAACTTTTCTTGCTCAATCACTCACTCACTCACTCGTTTACTGATCGATGATCGAATGCTGTCTGCCTGATACATCTTGCTTTGTTGTTGCTGTTGTTGGGGAGGATTAAAATAGTCATTCAAACACGCAGGCAGTACGTATGAACATATGTTTCTGCCGCTTTGCCAGAAAGTACGCAGGCAGTATAAACCGATGCAAGGCCGCATTGATTGAGTTTGAGTGAGTGAGTGAGTGGATTTTCGAATTGGATCTTGTATCAATCAGTGTCTCAATCACTTCTGATACACCAGGTAGCGAGCTTGAGAGATCGACTTAGATGCGAGTCCGCTCTCGCTTTTGAATCTTGTTTACATTGACTTCGCATTGTCGCTCTGCCGATTCTCTAGGGAACAACAGGCAGCAGCAATCGGCTTTGAATGTTTCCAACTAGAAACCTATCATGAGCGTTTCTTCCGAGTGATTTTCGGAAGACTGTTAGTACCTATCTGTTACTAATTGTTGATTTATGGGTATGTCCTATATATAAACTAAAATTAAATCTGTCTTACCAGTTTCATGGTTTATGTCATCATTTGACCTATTGGATTAGCAGCCTAGTTTGGGACCACTTTTCGATCGTCTGTGGAACTGCTGGAATTTTAGGAACTGGTATTCGATGAGTAGAGTCCGAAAACATTTTCTTCCGGATGCTGCCACCGCAGCAGAATGATCCCAAGCAGCGCTAGAAACTTTTTTCTGGAATCTAAAAACTCTTGTCCGGGTGTTGGGCATTCTCGGAACAAAAACCATCTCGACTTTAAACCTCACCATATTCCCGTCATAACCGTCGATTTAATGTACTAAAATACCTAAAAAAATGAAAATAACCGTAGCAAACTCAATAAATCAACAAGATAAGTTACCTTAAAAGATTTTTGGCCCCGATTTTCGGTCCAGTGTTAAGGTGCTTGTGAGGCCACCACCTCTGTGATATGATTTCCGTCTACTAACTCTTCCTGCGATGGAGCAACACGTAGACCAAATCCGAAAAGGGAATCGGATGGCCGCATCTTGGTGTCACAGCTGGATGGAAGAATGCAGCCGCCTGTATGAAAACCAACATATTAATGTTTTGAAGCATGTAGCACCATCCGCATCGATTTAATTCTTACCTGAAATTTAATCGCTCTGCGGTAGCACTCTGGAACTGCAAAAAACATTGGCTGTTGCACTAACCGAATGAGTCACCATTGGCGGTGAATAGTGGGTCGGATTGTTCCCTCTTCGGACGACTTATGTGATGAACTGGACACTTCCCGCACTTGGCTTCCGGTTGATTGTTAAGCGGTTTCCTTACACGACGAATGGTGAACAAAACAAATAGGCGATAATAACAAATTTCGCTCAGCCGATGAGACACATTTTTCAGTATTTGTTTTTATTGCTGCTTTGCGCTACACTGTGATAAATTACGTAGTTGTTCTTGACAATTACGTAAGGTGCTTTTGACAATTATTGAACGATATAATAATTTTGATCAAGGTGTGTATATATGTGTTATGCGTTCTTTTAACCTTGATTTTGGTGTCGATTTAAAACTAATTAAAGCAAGTTCACTGGTGTTGGAAAAAGTGATAGAAATGTTGACATTTGCAGCACATTTTGAAAATTTTACCATGCAAATATATTTTCAAGATCTCTGGGCGTTGTATTTTCTACAGCACTGTTTCTAGTTCACCCGTATGTGATAGAAATCCAGCTATTTTTGCATCACAGCATGCGAAATAAGAACACGTGTTGTAAAAAAATGAAGGCCGAAATGTTTTTGCATGCTAAAGTTTTCAAGATGTGCTACAATGTCACAATTTCTACCACTTTTTCCCAACGCGAGTGAACTTGCTCTTAGCTATAGAAAAAAAAATTTCAAGTTCATTTGACTTAAAATTAAATGCCATTTAATTTTCTTCGGAAAGTCTTATTTTGAAATTGTCAATGACTTATATTGTTCAGGTTTTGATTTTTTGTGTTGGCTTTATTTATATCGTAAAGCCTTTCTCCGAAAAAAATTAGTGAATCGAGGCTTAGCAGGATATTCAAAATAATATAAAAACCTGTCATTTTCAACTAATATTCAGACTTTATTTGTGCTACCTGAGAATCAACTTTTAAAAGCATACTGCTTTGTTCTCTTACTTTTTCTTTACTATTCTTTGTTAAATTGACTTTTTTTCTTACCGAATCTCGAAAACATAAAAATATAATATCAAGTCCTTCAGAAAAAGTTTAAAATATAGGGGAGAGTGGGGATACTTGATCCCCTTTTCTTATTTTCACCATATCTTTTTGGAAAAATTTAGCAACTCGCAACTCGTTTCGAGATATAGCTAAGGAATCAAGTATCCCCAGGGATCAAGTATCCTCATTCTCTCCTACTTATATCAAAAACTTAATTTTGAATTCAAATGTGCAAATAAGAAACGCAATATACGACATATAATGTGTACAAAATATTCCATTTCCAATGTTTTGCCAGCAGTTAGGGTAAAACTCGTTGCCACTGCTTATAAACGAAGACACTATAAGTTATGTCACCAGTTTCGCTATTACTATCACTTTGAATACTACTTGCTAACAAAGCGTTCTTTACCAGGTTATGCGATAATTTTGACTTAAGATTTGTATTTCGCAAAATTAAAACCGCTCCAATGATGCCTAATTTTACTATTGGGTTATATATAGCAAATAATGATGACTATTTGCTATTGATACCAAAATGTGGTCCCAGCTTGCTGTCAAATATTAATATATGAAAGGTCAATTATGCCTAATTTTGCTCTCGCACAAAATTTAACAGCAAAAAACGCTATCAGTTTGCTGTTGACACCTTATTATGATCTCAGTTTGCTATCAGTTTGGGCATCAAAGTCTGCTCGGGAGTTCATAAAAAAAATTGAAAAAAAAATATTTTTGGAAATATTGATACTTTTTTTAGTCTTTCTCATCGGCGCACACAGTTTTTTTTTCACTTATACTTTGTCGAATCTGTTTCATAGGAGGCTGCATCCATCTTCTTCAGCCGTTTTCACTAGAATGTCTGCTGGTGAAATCTTACAAAAACGAAGCAAAATTACCACGATATTGAACTTAATGTATGATCGGTTATTTAAGATCGTAGGTTGCGAAATATACCAATAAGAGAATTCTATTTAGGCTTTTAGAAACAGCGAAAACCAAAGTTCTTGTTTTGATTTTTTTAGTTTTCCAGAGGAGCAGATGACCCAAGCAACCAAAAGTCCCATATCTACTTGAACTCGTGCCTACAAAGTTCGAATTTCGCTGAACAAAGGTTCCAAAGGGAATTGATACCGAATTTTCTCGAATGTGAGCTTGAAAGTTACTAAAGGGACGTAAAATAGCCTTCTGTGGACTTGAGTTCCAAGAAGTTCCTCAAAAAGCCTTTTTTGTGACATGTCAATCGCTTCCATCTGGTATAAAAGTTACAAATTAGGTTTCAAATAGCCTTCTATGGACTTGAAGTTAAAAAAAGTTCCTCAAATAGCATTATTAGAGACATGTGAAATGTGAACTAACATCACAAAAGGGCATATAAATCATGTTTTGTAACTTGGAAATTTTTGAAATGTATGATTTGTATTGAAATTTCAACTATGAACAACTTAAAATTAACTCGCAAAGGATTGTTTGTGAAAAGAGTAAATTTTTTGACTTTAAAAAATGTCGTCCAACTGTATTTACTTACCAAAAATTTATCACACATTGAATGTCAGTTGAAGCAACTCATGAATAAATTATCAAGATAAAATCCAGAATTTGTATAATTTTATGCTTAACAGTTATTAGGGGTTTATTTAGATTTTTCTATGTTATACATATGTTTCAACGCCAATAAAGATAAGATACAGATACAGATTTTTATACAGATTTTCATACCCTCATACAGATTTATACAGATTTTTCAAAAAATACAGTCGAACCTGGATAAGCTAGAACTAGATAAGCGAAAAACCTCTATAAAGTCTGTTTAACATAGAATCTGGTCGCATCTTTACATTTACTGCAGCGCCCCTAGTTGTCACATCGTGAATCTTTTGACAGTATTTTGATCCGGATGGTTTGTTTACTTAGTGGTGAAAATTTTATCAAGATTAAAGCAGTCAGTCAAAAGTTATCGACGATGAAACGCGAAAGGCGAGAGAAAATTCTGCAGGCTCACGTAGAGAAACCGACGTGGTCAGGGGTAAAGATCGCGAAATTCCTGAAATATTCAAAATCGACTGTAAATTCGGTGCTGCAACGTTACCGGGAGACCCTTACAGTGGATCGTGCAAAACAAACCAGGCGTAAAAGTGGAACATATGGCCGGAAGCTGCAAGCAAAGGTAATTCGATCAGTTCACAATAATCCTGGAATCTCCTTGCGTGATTTGGCGAAAAAGTTCAAGACGAACCACAGTACAGCTCGACGAATTTGTTTGCGAGAAGGCTTGCGGTCGTATCATGCAAGCAAACACCCCAACAGGACGCTGAAACAAAACCTGGTTGCCAAAACCAAGGCAAGGAAGTTGTACAAGAAAGTGTTGACCGAGTACAAATGGATTTTGGACAAATACCCGGTAACAAATTTTACCTTGCGAAACGTAAAGGGAATGTTGCGGGTAGATTCAAGTTTTTTTCGCAGATAAATTTGCTCGTAAGTTGATGATTTGGCAAGGGATCTGTAGTTGTGGGAAGAAGACTAAGATTTTCATCACTGGGGACACAACGAATGGAAATGTTTACAAAAAAAAGTGTGTCTCCAGAAGAGGGTTTTGCATTCATTCGGTCCCACAAAGGTCCGGTGAAGTTCTGACCGGACCTGGCAAGTTGCCACTACAGCCGGGATGTCGTTAACAAGATCGATTTTTTTGAAAAAAGTATCAATCCACCAAACAGTCCGGATTTTCGTCCCATCGAGAAATATTGGGCAATAGTTAAGGGCAAACTGAAGAAATGTGGCAGAACCATGAAAAAACCCGCTGAAATGGAAAAGTGGTGGAACAAGATGGCGAATGAGGTTACCAGCAGTACTGTGCAGATAATGATGGATGGTATCACAAAAAAAAGTTCGAAAATTCATCCGAAAAGCTGACGAATGATTTTTATGTATTTTTTTTTCCTTAAACTGCAATAAAAACCCTACAAAATGACATTTTAACTTTTGTTGTACGTTATTTCTTTGCGGAGAAATGATCAATTTTATCCGGCCAGATTCTATGTGAAACAGACTTCAAGTGAAAGAATCAGCAAGTCCCGAGCTATTTACAGCACAAAACCTCATTGTGGTATATAAGAGTTATAAATACAAGTAATATGAAATGCGCAATCTAAAAATAATTATTAAAACAAAATGTGCAAATGTAATCAACCGTTTTAGATGAAATGCTCAGTAAGGTCGACGACAGCCCTGTGTTGACTTGCGTCAAACAAAAAGAGAGCGTTCAAGCTAGATTTAGGCAATCTCTCTCGCTCACGCTAGTGAGTTGAATTCGAACAGGATGAACAGATGAATTTTGAGGTAAAGAGTCAGTTGAATGAAGATATTTGCAGGGAACGGACGCGTATGGAAATCGGGCCGGCCTGCTGACTAGTAGTCGACCATGATGGACGCCTTAAGAAACCAAACGGTTACGACACTCATTAAGTGAGAATGTAAAACTTCTACTAGCGAGAATCCTTTTCCTGACTAGACTAAGCAAGTTAGAGAAAATCCCATTTTTGTACTGAAGATTTGGTACCAAATTGACATTGTGATACCAAAACGAAGTAAAGAAATAATCGTTCAGAGTAATTTTCGAGAAATATCCATTGATCCATAATGAAACTAACTCGAGAAAACTTCAAATTGTTGCATCTTTTTACAAATCAGTGGTTTTTTTTTTTCAAATACACATGCTTTTCTGTATCACATCAATGCATTTATATTTTCATTCTCCAAAAGAGAACCTGGATAACTGAGAAACCCCTTTAAGCGAGGAAAAAAGTTAAGTCCTTTAAAATCTCGCTTATCCAGGTATGACTGTAAATTAAAAAAATCATGAGCCAATTGATTAGAATTTTCAAAAAACGAAATCCAAAAATTAAAATAATTTGGAAAAGGGTTGGTTACAAAAGAGTTCACATAATAAAACGTCACGTCACCACCCTTCGAAAATTAGCCAAATACCGCACAAATTTCGATAAGCCAATTATATTAATATGAAATCTTATTTTTTTAACTTTTCATCTAGGGCAAGATGTTCTTAAAGTGTGTCACTGATAGGATGGAAACAGCTTGAGAATCAGATCAAAAGCTCAAATTTTTAATCTGAAACAAATTTTCCAAAACAAATAAAATTTCCGTCGTCAAGTTATCAATACAAAACTTTATATTTTTATTTTTTATACAAGATTTCAGATTGTCTTGCTAACATTAAGCAAAGATGATAGTTTTTTAAGTAAGATCAACAAGTTCATAAAGTTCATAAGACAAGTTCATACCCATAAAACATAAAAAAGGCTTGAATATTTAACCTTAATCTCCTTTAGATAAAATAAAAGTTTTTTCTTCACACTTCAGAGTTTTGATTTGAAATTAGTTTATTAAGGAAATTTCATCGGTATAACCTAAATCTCGGCAATCACTGAACCGAATTTAAAAAATACCTATTATTTTAGATTTATAAATGTGTCACGATTGATATCGCAGAATTTTCTTTAATTGTTAAAGATTGAAAATTATATGCTTTATTCGAACTCATATTGTTACGGATAGATGAGCAGCGGCTAGACCAGCCAAGGTAAGGTACTCTAAAAGTACGGAACCTCAGGGCCGGCTGGCTACTGGGTAACCAAGGACTTTTCGGGTAAAATACAACAAATCGGGAAATTTCATGTTACTTTGCGTTTTTTATTAACGTTTTCTTGTGGCGTGTTGTCTGTGTGTATAAAACAATGTTCTGTGTCTTGTGTGGCGTGTAATTTTTTAACTAACCGTGATTGTGCTGCTGGTGGTCTTGCGTCGCGACGTCGTGGTTCCAGAATTCCAGTTCCGGAAGCAGGAGGGCCGTCGATTTAAAGGCGTATCGACGGGGTTCCGAAACCGTCGGCGCCAGCGGGCGTTGCTGGACTCGGTCGTTGCAGGCTTCTTCCTTCGTTGACTTTTGATCGGCCTGCCCACGAGAATGCCCCGTATCCGGACAGGCCGAGAAGGGGAGTCCTCCATAGAATTTAGAGTTCCGCAGAACCCGAGGACGATGATGCTGGTCTTTTACGTTTAGGCGCGAGACCACTCAGAGTATCAGCAGCGGTCAGGTGTCAAAGCTATAATAACACTCTATTTCGACACTTCGACGGCGCACCGCAAGGTTTCAAACCAGGTGTTATTTTGCTCCTGGGTGTTAAAAAAGCAAGCCAGGAGTCATGATGGCTCTAGATATGGTGATCTCAGATGCCAAATCGCCATTCCGCCATATTGAAAAAAGTTTTGACAGCCGGCTGTAGTGTTTACGAAAAAAGGGGTCAAGGGATGCCAGGTGTTAGTGATAAAAAATCAGATGGGAAAAAAGTGTGTATATGTGCAGAAGCCAATCCTAAACGAAAGTTAAAAAGATTTAAAACCGTACTGGGGTTTAGTTTATTTTATTATATTTAAATTGAGTTTTCGGAAAAAAGCAATGATATGAGTATATTCAATGAATTAATTTGTATTCTAAACACTTTTTTTCAATAAAATTACAATACAGTTCGGTCTATCCGTATGTTCCGAAAAAGAAAAACTTTTCTTGACCGTTATGATAGAAAGGATCTTAAAGGGTGGAACAAACAACTAAAACCCTTAACCGGATGTTGTTTGCTCCTTATATATTCTTTTTACCTTATCCAAAGAGCTATTTTGTTTCCCTTTAATCGAAAAGTGTTGGATGAAAATAAACGTAAATCGGTTCTGCTAAAGGAATGCTCTAAATTCTGCTATTGATCATTTTCATGTAAATGATAAACGATTTTATGATTCAAAATGCTACCCATCAGATCCGGATTACTCGATTGGATCTTCTGGATCAGCGATGGCAACAGACGGGGGTCCTCCTGAAGCAGCTTTTTCATCTCGATGAAGATCGGATGTTCCTGCAGGAGGGCGCTTCTCGGACGATGGAATGTAACGCCTCGCCATGTTACCATCCGATTCGATGACTTTCTGCTGCTTCTATATAGCTCTTGAAAGAAAAAAGTGTTGAATAAGCATAAATTTGTCATAAGTAATGCAAAATTAATGTTACTAACCGCTACCGACAAAGCTGGCACCGTCGTTTATAGGTCCAACTTCTTCCAGCTTTGCTTACCAGCCCGGAGCTCAGCCGGAAGATTTTGTTTCGATTCTATGAATTATATTTGCAAAAATCAAGGCGAAATCTTTGTCTAAGCAATATCTTGATGATTGGCAAAACTTCGTGTTTTACAAAAAATCAGAGCACCTGGCATCACAGCCAGCCAGCAGCCAGCCGAACAGCCAGCTGTCGAATTTCGGCTCCTCCTCCGCCTCCAACCCTCGTCTACTTTTTGCCAAAGAGAGACCACCATATCTAGAGCCATCATGCCAGGAGTCAAATATGAATACCGACCAGCTCCTGATTTGACAGGTGCTAAAGTGTCTAGGGAAAATTTAGAAGAGAAAATAGCAACAAACAACAACAACACCTATCGATGCGTCACCAGTGGCAAAAATGGAAACCAGTTTAGCACTTACCGGTGCGCAAATAAGCTGCTAAAGCTAAAATAAGACCGAAAATGTGTCCCGGGTTAACACCTGGGATAGCACCTACCGGTACTGGTGCTCTAAGGGTCTGCGGGCCGATCCGTGTAGCAGTAGATCACTTATCTCTCGGGTGAAATCCTTGGATGTTCACGAACACTGTAAGGGAACCGACTTAACTCACGGACGCCTGATTTAGAAGAGACTCGAAAAAACGGAAGCAAGCTTCGTTTTCGGCTTTTTCGTTTCATTTTCCAAATATTCCTCCTTTTCCTCCAATATCAATTGACAGCAGCTTGCAGAAATGTAGCCTACTGTAGTGCTATCTTGTTGTGAGACTTTACAAAAACATGAATTTTCTAATATAACATACAAAACTACAAAATGAAAACAAAAATCAAACGATTTGTAACCAACCGATTACAATATTTCAAGTTAGTCTCGATTCCCGATTTTCAATTCTTCAATTATTCAATTGAATTATTCAGATCATGGTTTATCCAAAATGAAAATTTTAGATATGCAAATTAGATTCAAAATTTGAAATCATGATTTTGCTATAAAATAATATTCAGTTTTTTTCATCCATAATATTAATTCTTATTGCAAATTTTAAATCAGATTTAGAACTCTAAATCAAATGCTAAATTATTATAATAAAACTCCAAACTTTAATCTTATATAGTTAAGGACCAAATACGAGATATTCTATTTTTCTCTTTCCACTTAAGATACTTACAAAAAAAAGTATAAATTTTTAAATGTCTTAAGAAAATTTAAGAAAATGCCAAACTTGTGAAGTTTGGTCTAAGATAGACTTATTAGACACTTTCAGAAAAAAGCGGGACATTTCACGAAAAAAAATGCGGGTTATTTTAGAAACTTCAAAAAACCTTATTTTTATGACCATTCCTGTACGTATGTCAATGTTCCTTCTGCTAAAATAGTTTATAGAACGTAAAAAATATGGATAAATGAAATTTGTTAAAAAAAATTAAACTGAAAACTGAAAATGATACGAAAATGTTGTAGGTAGTTCAGAGTAATTTAAAATTTGAAATTTGAATAAAGTTTTTAATTTTTTTTAACAGCCGGTTTTGATCATCTACCAAGTTTATTCAATTTAACTCGTCCATTCCTTTATTGTTTGATTGAAAGAAGTTTTTTTTGGCTCGGTAGATCTGTTCTATTTTCTCCGGTTTTTGACTTTTTCATTAAGCTCTACATTCAAGGGATTCTCCTAGAATTCCGGAGAAACATCTGGAGCCATCATTCATTCGGAAGCAACTTAAAGAATATTTCCTTTACCATTGGTAAAGAAAATAGATTAATCTTCTTTCTAAACCAGATTGTTATAGTGATGCTTAGATAAGCTTAGATAAGCTAAGGATTTTCCGGATTTGTCCGGACTTGTCCGCATATTCGACACCAAATTTAGGATGTCCACCCGGTTGTCCGGATTTCGTAGAAAAAAGCTTGTATTTTACACAGATTTTTTCACTTTACTTCTAAAATTGAATAAAAAAACTTAATTTGAGTAATTATAAATGTTTATTGTTGCGTTAAAAACGATTTTATTTCGAGCAAGTTTTATCTAAATATTCATGAACAGTTTTTCGAAAACCTTCAACACGATTTAAAATCTGCTGGTGTGTTGTGATGAAAAAAAAAAAATAATTTCAAGGTTATTCCTTTTGATTTTTATTGTATCATTACGTTGTTTTTAACTAAATTTTCCCTGATATTGCCCGGATTCAAAGCTAAAAATTTTGAAATCAAATGCCTGGACTTTGCCAGGTTAAAACCTGATAAAATTGCCCAGATTCACCCGGTCTGGATATGTCTGGGAAACATTCTGGTAACCTTTAATGCTAAGAACTAAACGAGATATTTAATCTGGTCATATAAAAAATGTTTCTAATTTTGAGAAAAAAAAACACAAAATGAACATTTTATTTGAATGATGTGATGTGATGTGATGAACCAATGAATTTGAATTGAGGGTAAATTTAGGTTGGCAACCCTAGCCAAAGGTTGTCGAAATATAAACATTCAATTATAGAATCTCTTCGATTGAAGAGACTGACGTCTGACTGAAAATTTAGAAATCTGGTCCATTTAGTACACATTGAAATTGTGAATGCAAGAATGAGTTTCTGATTGTGGTTTTAATCATTATCAAAGAAAGGATTCCATATTTTGCATTTAGATTTAGAATTTTTATTGAGGTGGCTCCTGATTTTGAGATCCATGAATAAAGTTCTTAGGTCAAGATTGCACACATAGGTTTCAAATTTGTTATCAAGGATTAAGTTTGAGTACTCTATCTTGATTCCAAACAGATAATAATTAAGATTGAATTTAAATAATCAGTTGAATTATCGAATTCTGCCTCGAAAACAAATTTTCTTTGATATTTCGCAAACGAAGAAACAACCATTAAACGTAAAATTTATTAATATTTTTTTACATGAGATTGCAAAATACAAGTTTTACAAACACAATTACTTTTCGGAAACTTGATTCATTTCAGATTTTAAAAAATCTCTTGAAATATAAACAAAATTCATAACTCGCTGTATTTATTTTCTCATAAAACTAACTCAAAATTAACAAAAGTATCAATCTAGATTCAATCTATTCATGGCAAAATTGTTACCGAACACCACTTCAATAATAAATGCACCCATTACTGACAATTTTTGTAAGAAGATTTACTGAAAACGTCGTAAACACAATTTCAACTTGCATATTTGGCAAAACATTAACACCTAAAAATTAAAAGTTTAATTTTCAATGCAGAAAAAATCAGATTTTTTAGTGAGCTGATACAGATTTTTTTTTAAAATCCATGTGGCAACCCTGGTTTACGCTGGAGGACGCTTTTTTGGATTTGCAAAAACTCAACAGCACACCACCGTCGAAGTCTCAACTTTTTAGTCGATTAAAAATCATACCAATAATACTGCCAGCCATCTTGCCTAACAAGTTTCATCGGAAAGTACAACATTACCTCGATTATCGGATCAAGAAATTCACTTGATGCAGTTCTAAGATCTTAAATACAATTTCCAAGGCGTTCACGCTGTACCAAGTATTTATTTATTGACCAAAATCATTCAGCACACCTTAATTGACCCCGGATAGTCGAAAATGGATCTCAATTCCCATAAACAGTGGCGCCATCTACGACTTAAAACTGAAAAATTAGTGTTTGACTGATTGAAAAAATTATTTTTCATGAATAAGAAGCCTGTTTTTTTATTCAAATTCAGCCTTGAATCTATGATTCGTCATTTCATGTCATGTTAATGAAGAAATTAAGCAGTTTGATAAAGTTTCATAGCTGAAATGTCAGATTCCTTAGTGCTAGAGGAAAATCTCTTTAAAACTCCTTTAAAACCTTTTGGAATACTATAGGAGATTCAAAAAGACTTCAACAGCACAGATCTGCTGAGGCGAACCTCAGGAAGAATGTTGAAAGAATTTCACAGAGAGTTTGAAGCACTAGGGGTATTATAAGATTCTTCTGAAAGTACAGTTCACGACAATGAATACTTGTAAAGTGTAAATTAATTTCAGAAGAAGGTTTGAAGACAGTTGTATCTCTTGTAAATACATTTCGGTTTTTTTGATATTCTGAAATTGTCTTCTCTTGGTCTTCAAAATCAAAACTATAGTGTACCTAACCGAAAAATCATCTCAAAATTCATCGGAGTTTTAAGGATTCTTAGTGATTACAAAATTCTGTTACGGGATCTCCTTAAAAAATATTTTGTTCAAAAATCTAATATGTTTTTTTACTACCGTTACAAAAATTTTCCCCTCAAAACTCATTAGAAGTTGAATATTTTGTTAACCTACTTACTATTCATTAAATTTTCTTTCAACAAACTTCAAAATAATATGAATTAATTTTTTCCTTATTTTCCTCGCGCAGGTTCACCTACGACACCCTGCAGGAAATTGCCAACCATCTGCTTCAGCGAACCACCCTGCGGCCAAAGATCGGAATCATCCTCGGAACCGGATTGGGCTCGTTAGCAAACCAACTGACGGATGCGGACTACATCGACTACCAGACCATTCCACATTTTCCCGTTTCTACCGTCGAGGGCCACGTGGGCCGCCTTATCTTCGGCTATCTGAAGGGAGTTCCGGTCATGTGCATGCAGGGTCGATTCCACTACTACGAAGGCTATCCACTGGCTAAGGTGAGTTAGAATATAGTTTTTTGAAGTCTAGAATCTGTTCCTAACTTTTGCACCTACTTTTCCGACAGTGTTCCATGCCAATCCGGGTGATGAAACTGGTCGGCTGTACCCACCTGATCGCGACGAATGCCGCCGGAGGAATCAATCCGAACTTCAAAGTCGGCGACATTATGCTGATGAAGGATCACATCAACATTATGGGCTTTGCCGGAAATAATCCACTTCAAGGACCGAACGACACCCGATTCGGACCCCGATTCCCAAACATGGTCAACGCTTACGATTGGAAGCTGCTGAAGAAAGCTAAGGAATTCGGCAAGGACATGGGCATCGAGAACGATCTGCACGAGGGCGTTTACATCTGCCTGGGAGGGCCAAACTTCGAAACGGTGGCCGAACTGAAAATGCTCCGGATTTGGGGAGTTGACGCTGTAGGAATGTCAACCGTTCACGAAATTACTACGGCCGTCCATTGTGGTATGACCTGTTTCGCGTTCAGTTTGATCACCAATCTTTGTGTGCCGGAGTACGATACCGAGGAAACGCCCTGCCACGAGGATATTGTCGGAATCGGTAAGGGCAAAGAGGCCACCCTAACGGAGCTGGTCGCCCGAGTGGCCAAACACATCCAGATGGAGTCCAAGAAATAAGAGGAGCATTTATCCTAGGCCGCCGGAGTTCGAAAAATCTCTCGTTTTAATTTTAATTTATCATAGGTCTTAGCGCGATATTTACTAGCAATCTTTTGGAATTGTTTTCAGGAAAGTAAGAGATTTTAAACTGTTGTTTTTAGCGAAGAGTTTTAGACTTTTAAGACGGATAGATTTTATAAACAATTGAGCTGATGAGATTCGATACAAATAAACGAATTTTAAAAGCAAGAAGCATCTTCTTTTTCTTCTAATAGGTTCCAATAACTCGTTCTGGTATTTTGATTGAACATTTACAGTCTCCAACATATGAAAATTTTCGTCTTGCAAATTCACCAACGAGGAGTTGCTCCAACTATGCTCACTCGCTGTAGGTCCTAACTATTGATAAAAATATCATCCGGGCCCCTTATCTTCTTCTGTTGATACAGAAGCTGTATGGTAACGTTTAATCACAAAACTCACAGTTGTAGCTCGACTACAAGTTGTTTTCGAACGTCGCGTTTAAAGAATTTAGTATTTTTCTGAGGATTTGCGCAGAATAAATTTGCCTCATTGCTCTTTGATAGGCTCTATTTTTTCAATTTTCAAAATACAGAAAAAATAAAATCTACCTTTCGAAAAACACACTTTCAGCTTTCTTTGTGCAAATTTTCAATCAAAAATACCCAATGAGTGATTTTCTACAGCTTTAGGGTCAAGAATATTAGCCTGCAAAACTCTCAGAGGTAAACCTAAAGGAAAAACTCTAAGCTTTACGATGTCGCACCGGAGATGACCTAAAAATGGCACTGATGGGGTCTTGAACGACATTTACGGAAAAAGTGCCAGCGAGCATCGTGTCGGAAGCATTTGCAACCGACTCTTTCTTTTTCGGCAACACGCTCGTAAATTTGGTGTTACCAAAAACGAACGGGATCTGTGTTGCAAAAACTACAAATTAAAAAAAAAAGAATTCTATCAAAACTTCAAATTGGTCTTAAATTGTTAAATTCAAAAAGAAGTTCAAACAACTGGAAATTTATTGACGTCAGAAAGAAAATTGAGTCCACAATAGTGTTAAATTTAAAGGTTTTAAAAACTATCCGAATACAATAAAGCTATCAAAACACTCGAGTTTTTTTCATTTTCAATACACTCATACGTGGTCCTATGGGGGGAGGACACTTGAATTTTCAAATTTCGTTTAAGAAGCGTAGGACTTCTATTGACAGTCTAATTTTTTTTTAATCTTTTTTCACATTGTTTTAATTTAACGAAAAACTTTATCGTACAGGAAACATTTTTCACATTTTTTTCCGAAAATTGCATGGTCACATTTTTCAGTTGCAAATTTTGAATATATTTGTCGATTTGTTGTCAGTTTTTCCCAATTCTGCCTTCAGACGGCCTTTATATTTCTTCTTTTCTACCTAACCTACGATCATTTTTCCTAAACAAAATTAAGCCATAATAGGGGTTAGTTTTATCATAGAGAACAGACGTACAAGCTCGAATAAAAAATCTTCAAAAAAGTGTGTAAAATTTCAAATGCTTAGAGTAAAGTGGGGCAAGAGTACGCACTTAGTTGTGTACTTATTGTATCTCTTTAAACAAAAAAGTATCGATCATAGTAATTAAACCAAATTAAAGTAAGGCTCTTTACCTTGATTGTATGACGCAAAAAGTTTTGATAACGTTTGTAAACAATGATAAAAAATCATATTTTTCAAAAACTACCAAAGCGTACTCTTACCCCACCAGTGGGGCAAGAGTACGCATGAGGTGGGGCAAGAGTACGCATAAAATAAGCTCATTGTATTTCATTCTGGTCCGGTGTAAGTGAGGTCTTGAATCATTATAATCGTTTATTAAACAAAACAAAACCTTTATTTCACAAACAATAGTTAAAATAAAACAGTGAATTTATATTCCATGGGTTAAAAACTGAAAATCATTAGGATTCTCTTATAAAATCAAATCGAAGAAAAAAAAAACAAACAGAAGTAAAAGAGCTTTAAGCAGGCTTTGCCTTTCGTGATCTTTTTGCTCCTTTTGGAGCCTCAAAGCGTTTAGGAGGCTTTTCCTTCATTGTCGTGTTGGTTCCTTTTGCAGTGTCTGTCTCAGTTGCAAGTTTGCGTTGCGCCGGCGGTTTTGCCTTTTTCTGTTGAAGATTGGATTCCAATTTTAACTTGACGGGAGTGCTCGTAATGATTTCAGACTTCGGAAGTGGTCGAATCACTGCAGGAGTCACATATGATCGTTTCGAAAGATTCAGTGGTTCTTCATAATTAATGGATTCCACTCACCCTGAAGTTGAAGGCAGTGGATTGGGAGCTTCTTAACGCTTCGGTTCGACCTGCTGTTTCGGCAATAGGCTTTCAGCAATCCGGCGTTTCGATTCTCCGTCCTTCAACCACTGCCTGGCGTTTTCCAGCATCTCCGGAGAGAAAATCTTCCAGCTGGTTTTCCTTTTGTACGTCCTGATTATTGAAAACATGATTATTCTTTGGGTTAGCTTTCCAAATGCTATCAAAAAGACGAAGGAAACCAGCGCGTACTCTTGCCCCACCAAACCTGCGTACTCTTGCCCCCTACGACCATTTGTGAAAAAGCTAAAAGTGCTAAATATACCGATATTATCCTGGCATGAGTGTTCCACAGATTTAATCTATATTAATTATGTGTCCTTTGTCACTTATGCAGATTTGATTAGCGAATTTCCACGAAGCATAATACTGTTTCCAAATACGCATAAAATTACATAAAAATTGGAAAAACTCGAACTTAACTCATTTCTCCAACGCGAGCGAACCAAACAACAAACAAAAACACGTATGATCAGCTGACTCGATGACCTGTCAAACCGGTACAGTGTTGCTAGTTTCAGTGTTGTCGTTTACTGTAAAAGCCTAGTGCGTACTCTTTCCGCCTGCGTACTCTTGCCCCACTCTACTCTATATCTAAAAAAATACGTTGAAAATTGACTTGAAACAGTGTCATCTATTGGGCAGTTCAAAAGTTACTACTAAAATTTTCAAGTGCGCTGTTTTCGAAAAGGCATAATCGTATATGAACTCATTAATAATTAATCTAATTCCGCTCTAAAATAGACGGGTTTAATTCAATTTTAATTTAATGCTAAATAATAGCAATAAGAGTTACCTTTGGCTGGACAGAATTTCACGTCCTTTATTTACGCACTAGTGAGCTGCCGCTATTCGCAAGACTGTCCCATATGCAATGTTCGGCACAAAAGCGCTAATCCGCTATTCGCTAGTTAGTACGCTAACTTTTTGTTAGCGCTTTAATTTTGCCGCTGAGTTTGGATTGATTTAGCGAATTGAAAAGTTCCGCTATTTTTTGGTTCCGCTAATTGAAGATCGCTAACTCCCATATATTTGTTTCAATCTCTCGAATTTTTAGTGATAGAATATTTTTTTTTTCATTAATCAAGTCAAAGTGCTTTGCTTAATTGGATTCATTGGAGGAATGCGTACTAGAGCTAGAGAAAAGTTGTATTTAGTCTTTTTTTAGCAACTTTTACAGAAGAAGATTACAATAAAAGGTGTTAAACAATTTGAAACTATTTTCAACATCTCTTCATCAGCATTTGTTTTCAAGTGGTTGAGCTATTTATATTCCACATTACATTTTTTATGAGATTTTACAGATCAGTTCATATAAAAATAAGACAAAATCACTATTGTAGCCTTCGTTTTAAGTTCAAACAGAGATTGTATAAATGTTAACGTTTGACAATGCTCCTGAAAATTTGAAAAAGGGGAAAACAGGTTAAAGATTTGAAATGAGGATTATGTAAAATAATGCCAAAACAAATAAAAATGAATTGCACAAATTATTTGCAACAAAATTGCATACTATCTACTTTGCACAAAACCGACAAATCGAGTAAATTTTTAATCAAAATTTAAATTAAAAAAAAAGAGAGATATAGCTCGCATTTTCAACATTCTGTTCTTTTGCTCTTTCTTTAATGGTTTTTTTTTTAATTTATAGAATACAGAGACTCGTTAAAACTCCTTAAATCTTTGACAGTTTTGGTTTTGCTCATATAATTTTATGAAAATTTTAAATTAAATACTTGAAACTTTGTTGATTCCACCTTGGGGAGTTGGAAAAATCGAAAGGGGGAAGTGCGTGACTATAGAAAAATTTGATATTTGTTCCGGCCTTAATATTGTTAAACAGTTAGCGATTAGCGATTAGCGCTTTAAGCTTAAAGCGATAACTTTTTTGGCACATTTAGCGTATTTAATTAGCGATCGCTAACTTTGTATGAGTTAGCGATTTAATTAGCGGCGCTAATTTTTCAATTAGCGATGCCGAACACTGCCCATATGCATTTTCGTCATTTTTCAGTTTATCTCAAAAATCGTTCAAATACAGTTAGTTCTTCAATTTAGACTAAAAACTTTCATAACTCTGTTCTCAACATATATGAAAAAAATACCAAGTCATGTCTGTCCCATATGAAATATACCCGCAAAGCTGTCCCATATGTCTATTTATACATAATGCTTCAAAATAGCTCCTCTAATTTACGTTCATTTTACAAATATTCATACAATGTGTGCGACAAAATAAGCATTCATTGAAATTGCGAAAGTTAGACTAGATAAAACAGTACAGTAAAGTTAAAAATAACAATCTCCATAATTTTTACAAGCTAAGTTTAGCCTAATGGGTAAATTCCATCAAACTGTTTTTTTTTTTAAATTTCGCATGAAGCTTGTTGAATTGTTCTTTGTAAAACATGGAAAATAGTCATATTTTTTAGGTTTTTGTCTTGCTGTTACTTGCTGCTTGGACTTTCAAAAAATCTATGAACAAAAATACGCGTACCTGGTAGCACACGCTTAAGTCATATTGAATTGATTTTTCTCATCATTATTATCATCATTATCTTTGACTATCTAAACTTGTCATAAACATCATTTCAAACTTATTTTTATCAGTAAACAACCAGTAAAGTGAATAATACAGCGCAGATAGAGAGAATCAAATGATCAACTGACAAAAGAAAAGCCAAATATGGGACAGCTTTGCGGGTATATTTAATCCGCATGCGAAATATACTCGCAAGGCTGTTCCATCATTATTTTCTCCTCCGCATCAACAACTTCCAAATCAAAAACACTTTGGACGAAATTCTACAACAATTATCTTAATATCTGTGAAGAAAGAAGTAGAAAAGGTAAAGTTTCAACCGATAAATCCACGAAAGTTTATAAAAACCTTTAAAGCCGTTTTTCTCGGTTCGTTGTTTATGCATATGGGACAGACTTGCCCGCAGCGGCAGTGAGGCAGTCAATATAACTAACAGTTTTAGAATAAGTTTTTGCACCTCATGAACGGCTATCGTCAGAGGATGAATCGGCTATGACGATCAGTCTTACCCATCAGAACTGATTCAAGACATCTCAAAGCGGGTTACTTTCTAGTATCGCATTTGCATGCCATTGACGAAAGTGTAACGAATCTTCAACAGCGATTTTCTTGAAACACGCCAAACAGTTCATATGTTCTGTTCCCTGTGGTTTTACTACTAGTTGTTATTAGCTTGAATTAAAAGTTATAACCCAGTCTCATATTTCATAAAAAAGTTTATAACTTCAATTGCATTAAAATACTAGTATTAACTCCACAAGATAACAGTATTTTATGTGCATATGTTCTGATAAATGATTTATCGTTGTCTGTGGAATGCTGTGCGGTACGGTTCAGTTTTCGCGTTTGTCCGGTTCTATTTTTCGCTAGGTCACTTTGCAGCATATGGGCAGTTTTCTTGAATCTTATCCGAATCCAGTGAATGCAAACCAGTGCCTAGTTTTATGTTCAACTAAATAAATTGGGAATGCATTACATATAAATAAAGAATCTGAATGTGAAGTGAATTCAAGTGCTTTAATTTTATTTGGAAAAATGGCTGCCTTGGTCATGAAATTTCATGTGCATATTGATTCACCCCAAGTGCTTAGTGTTAGTGCGAGTGAGAGGGGAACATAGTGTTGAGCTGTGAAATGTTAGATGTGAGCACCAAGAGAGAGAGAAGGATACCACAATTCGAGGACGCAACTTGCGAAGGCGAAAGAAATTTGGTGAGATCTTTCTGATTTATATGTTGTGTTCTTTTTCTCTCTGCTGCTGATTGAAAAACGACGTTCCTGCCATTAATACAATGGTGGCGAGTAGCAGAACCCGGGAAAAGAGATATTAATTCAGAGCTGCCACATAAATCTATTCTGAAACAACTACTTCAATTTTATTTAATGGAATATTTGATTTTTTTTTCTTTTTTTTTTTTTTACAATTCGTTTATTTGAAACGGCTCATATTTGATATTGAGTTGTGCCATTTGAATTAAAATAGTTAGCTAAATGAATTAACCATCATGCTCATATTTGTTGGAGAATAATGAACTTGGATTTGCGATGTATGAAAACTGGACGAATATAAATTATTTGAAATTAAATATTTTGAATGCTCCATCTTCTCCTCAGCAAGTAATGAAATTATCTACGAGTCTTTGAAATTGTACCTTTCTGTTGACCATTATCCCTTAAGTTTGATCTAGGTTCGAATATCATCCTTAATATTTTGTCATCTTGTTTGTATGAATAACCGTTTTGTATCAAGTTTTTACATGCAAGTGTTTATTTTTAATTGTTAGTTTGTTTTAATTACGCCTTATCTTGTTTTTTTGCATATTACACTTTTTTAAATTGTTAATGATAAAGTGGACAATAATAGAGACGAATATAATAAAAAAATGCATTAAACTTTTTCGGTAAATTATTTTTTCTTGTCAAAATTAACGAAAAATTTAAAAACGATTTTAAATGGTTGAAGTGTTATTTTATACTTATAATTAATTTATTTTCATTTTTTTTCTTTTTATTATTTTGATTCATATGATCCCTCGCAGTAATACTAAAGGCTAGTATCACTGTGAGATAGTGAGACGATAAATAGTTGTCTGCACTGTTCCGTTCCGTATCCTTTTAAATAAAATAATTAAACATAATAATAATAACTTTAATATTTATCCTTTTGGCTATTCATTTCATTATATTATCTAACATAATATCATCATATTTATACATATTGAATTATATTCTATCATATTGCTAAATTTCAAAATATTCCCTTTATCATTCTATTCCTTGCATTTCTAGATACAAATAATATTAGAAGGAATGCATCTGGGGAGAACCTGAATAAATTATTGCAAGCGGCACGGGTAGCCGGCCATTGTAGGTTTCTGAGGGTTGGATGCCTTCCTTCGACGAACCATCGGACCGTGGAAGCCCTAGAAGAAATTCGAAGGCCAAGCCACACAGACATAGGCAGGACCTTGCTACCGATGGGGGAACCATACATACATACATACATACATATGTTCTGATAAATGATTTATTAAGATTTTGGATCATAAAATCGAATATTTTGTCAGACTTTGGTGCTGTGACTACCCGAGAATCAAAAACTGATTTTTAATTTTTTTTCCCTTATCTGTTATTTTTAGTTTTTGTTAGATCTTCTGGTTTCGGTTAAATTTTTTAGAAAAAAATGTAATCCTACAATTATTGAGAAAAATAAATAGAATAGGTATAACTATTTCTGACATCACAAAAGGGCGTTTTAAAGTTTGTGATATTAAAGATGTTATTTTTTAACACCTTTGTTGAAGACTGCAAAACATCATTTCGTTTTTTATTTTTTTGCTGTAAATGACCAAAAATTAGCATTAAACCACCACTATATGGGTATTGGATGAAAAGGGCTAAAAAACTTAGGACGATTAGTGCTTCCAGTTCCAGATCAAAACCGGTAATCGCATGCCGGAAAGCAATCAAAGAACTTTCTGAAGGCAACGAATTAAACCTTCTATGGGTGCCAGGGCATAAGAGAATTTTTGAAAACGATCGGTAAAGGAATTTTGCGGATTAGAGCAGACAGTCCCAATATCGCCATGCTGATTCAGAAGACAAATTCAATCTTCTCCTCAATCCTCTAACCAACCAACCTCTTTGACTTTTTCATTTTTTTTTATACCTCATCGTTTTGTTATTTTTTTCTTGGTTTTTCATTTTTGTATTATATTTTATTTTAATTATTTAAACTTTTATAATTTTTGTTGATTTATAATTTTAATCATTTCTGTCAATTATTATTTTTTTGTCTTCTTTTATTTTTGTCACTTTTTCTTTTAGTACTCTTCTTTTTTGTTTTTATCATTTTTCTAGTTTTAGTCCGATTTTCATAATGTTTATAGGGCTTGTGATATAGCTCAGTTTGGTAAGTCTGTTGTCTCCTGAGCCGATGTCCGCGAGTTCGAGCCCAAGAGTAAACATCGAACACAGTTGTACCGGATAAGTTTTTCAATAACGATCCGCCAACTGCAACCATTGATAAAGTCGCGAATGCCATAAAGATGGTAAAACGACTATAATCGAATAAAAAAAAATTTTTTTAACATATTTATCTTTCTTTCTCATTTTTGTATTTTTTTAAATTTTTTTTTTTGTTATTTTGTCATTTTTATTTTTGAGATCTTTACGCTTTGTGTCATTTTTGTAGTTTTTAGCAGTTTTGACATTTTTTTTATCTGTTTTCATTTTAGTTAAAAATGTTTTTTCTATTCCATAATTTTTTAGTTTTTTATCATTTTTTTCTTTTTTGCTAAATTTAGACATCCTGCCATTTTTGTCTTTTTTGTAGTTTTTTTTATAATTTTAGTTTATCGAAGCAATCGAAAGATTCCCTTTAATTCAGTAGAATTAGGCTCACCACACATAATAGTATAATTTTAGTGTTTTTTCTCTTTTATTATTTTAACAATTTTTGTAAATTTATGATTACATATTGTGATTCTATAATTTTTGCCACTAATAACATATCGATCTTTTCTTTTTTATAATTTGTTCTCAATATCTAAGTTATTTCACTTTTGTTTAGTTTTTCTTTTTAAGTAGTTTTTGTATTTTTATCAAACTTACATTTCATTTTATTTTTGTCTTTGTTTTTCATTTTTATTGTTTGTCTTTTTATACTTTTTATCATGTTTGTCATTTACAAATTTTATTATTTTCATAGTTTTCTTTACTTTTATTAATTTTTTTACATATTTCTTTGTTTTTATCATTCGTCATTTTTATGATTTTTGCATGTTTATCTATTGTAGAATTCGAATAATTCAAAATAAATTTTAAAGTTTTTCACAAAACTGCACAAATTGATTATATGAATTTTTACCTATTTCCAGATGTCTGCTTTTAATCTCTGTAACGAAATTTTTCCGAAGCGCAAAAAATATAAGAGTGAAGTTTGAAAAACTGTCGGGCGCTGATTCCAAATATTTTTTAAGTTTTTCTATCAGCTCTTGTTTTTAAGAGAAGTTTTGAAAAAGGTATAAACTCATCGAATTTTTTGAAAAAACTGTAGAAGCACTTTTTGGAAAAAAACGGTAGCAAAAGACATCGAAGTTATTTTTTCGTTATTTTTTCGTTATTTTTTCCCAATCTGACATTTTGAAAACGCTCAATTTTTTTCGCAGTTTTCAATCAAGTTGTTGAGTAAACTAAAATCTTCCAAAGCTGTTCGCAAAATGTTCGATTCTGGGAAATTTAACCTGTAGTTTATTTACGTTCCCCTGGCCGTAACCGATTCTGATGATATAAAATTCATTGAATAGGTAATTTATTCCAATAACCTAATATTTCAAAAAATTCAATATGTACATATAAGCAGTTTATCAGAATCTGGTCTCGAAGAAAAAAAAATCCGAAAAACAATTTTATTTTTAAAATATTCATAACTTCTGACATGTTTGCTGTATAAAAGTATTTTATAAATTTTTGAAATTGTTAGAATTTCTTTATCCGTCTATGAATAAGGCCGGAACAAATTTTCAAATCCTTCTTTCGTCACTCGGAGTTGGAACAGCGCAAGGGTGGTGGGGGGGGGGGGAGGGGGGGTAATAGAAAATAATGTGAAAAACAGATAAATTGGAATGAATTTCACGAAAGCTTGTATGCAATAAAGTTGCATACAATATCATTGCACAAAACCTATAAAACAAGTAATTTTTAATCGAAAAAATCAATGAAATCAAAAATACGAAATAACTTCCATCTTCCAAAATTTGGTTTTTTCGTCTTGTGATCTTTCGGATTCTTGAATTTTTTTTTTAGATTTACATTAGATACTTCAAACTTTATTCATTTCCCCTTCCAGGTTTTTGGAAATTTTGAAGGGGAGGGAGAGGGTGACAAAAGAAGAAATTGATATTTGTTCCAGCCTAATTATGTTGGGGTCCAATGAATGATTTGACCGTTATCTCGGATCTTCCGATACAAAAAAAAATCCTGCTTAAAAAATCCTACTCTGGCTTTGCTCCGCTGTATTTCATTTCTTAATGAATCGATTTTCTTCAGTACAATATAATTGGAGTATATTGGAATGATGATTAGGATTTCCGAAATGTGTGCTTCTGAATCCTTGATTGAATGAGGAATAGTAAATTGATTTGAAATCAGCTTTCAGTTTTCATTTGGATTTTTTAGTTTATCCGTTATCAAAGATTATCCATATCTCCTAAACTAGAAGGTGATAAACAAAATACTAAATTATTTAAGTTCAGGCACTAAACATGCTGTTCCCCTTTGCTATTACCTCTAAATTGTTTAAAAAATAATCAAAATTCACTATATTCATACATTTTTTATGTAAATTCGAAAAAAGGGTTCAAATATCATATAATTCGTTTCATATTAAAAAAAAAATGAAGAAATTAAAAATCTTAAATAAGAACTTGAAATTCAAGAGTAAATTAATGAAATTAAGTTTCAAAGCTCCTGAGTTCTGAATCATATAGCATTATTTCATTTCAGAATTGATTCTTCGACGACAATTTACAATGAGAAGTGATTGTAGAATTGAATCACTTTCTGAATCCCTCATCAGAACAATAATAAACAAATCAATTTTAATTTATAGCAATTTCATCAAAAAATTACCTCAAATATTTGCTTTTTCTCACTTATAGTTAGTAGTAAATCATTAAAATTTCGTTGTGGTAACCTTGCGCAGATATGAAGAAAATCTGAATTGAAGTTGTAAGTTTTAACTTCTTGTTTAATTTTGATTCGGTTGAATTAGATCAAATCGGTGGAAAAGATTGGTGTGCAGCACTCCATTCTTTACAAATGAACGGTTTTTTACTAGAAATTAAAATTTTTTTTATTGGTCGATTTTTGAGTAGTTGTTTAGTCAATCATTTCCAAAGATAAGTATTTTAGTTAGTATTTTGGAAATTGCTTGGAAAGCTGTTGATATTGTTCAAAATCGATAAAATTATAATGCAGTTAACATAATTTTTAATAATTCCAAATAAGGGAATTATTAAAAGCATTTGTAATAATGCTATGCAATTTCACCTAAAATCTGACGAATGGTTTGAATTCAGGACGCCAAAATCCTCCAAAATCAGTAATTCAAACATTGGAACCTAGAATGCTGTTTCCTTGTGTTAATTGCAATAAGGTATTATCAATCAAGTTTCTCTTAAAAGAAAAAAAAATACAATATTTCTAGCCACGCTAATGAAACATTATTTTATAGCATTGTAAGTTCCCATGATTCCAATTGGAAACGTCGTGCTCAATGAAAACAAACTGGAGCACGTTCACACGCTGGCTGTTTACATTTTCCCCTCTTTCGTTTACGTTTTATACCGTTGGGTTCCTATAAGATTCTGATGCATGCATTTCCCCTTGGTGGGGTATAGAGTTTTTCCTTTCCCCTTCTCCGAGGGTTGGGTGGTATTTGAAGGAAAAACTTGGAAAAATCTTTGGTGCCAATCTGACGTGCTATAAATCGCTAATTTTTCTGGATAGCCCACAATTTTCATTTTCCAATCGGAAACGAGGGCACATTGATGGGCTTGTTTAGTGCAAATTTTCCTTGAGAAAATGTTTTATTTAGGAAAATAATGTGATAGTTTGGTGTGGATTGCCTAATTAAAGTTGAAGGAATCATTTTCATCTTTTACTCTCGTTGCGAAAGGTTGGTATTTGAGAAATATCTGAGTTATTCTTTAGCAAAGAGTGAAGGAATACCTAAACATGTTTTTCATCAGAATTTGAAAGTTTCGGATCAATAGCTCTTGATAACTTCAAAATCTTCTCAAAAGAATAATGGACTATCACATCTCACCGAAAACATACAGAATCCGAAACAAATTTATTGATCGATCTATTCCGGGCATCATGCATATTTGATGAGCTGTTATTGTTTGCACACTGCAAGCAAAGCATAATGATGGCCTATTTTCGCCTGTGCTTATAGCTAAAAAGATTCTACTTTACGGTTTTTTTTGCTATCATCCTTTGCAGCATATTATGCCTAATAGTGACTCATCCGGTGGAATCTACTCCCCTATTCCGCAAACGACGATTACCGATTCCGAGAGCGAAGAGGATCTACTGCAGCGACCGAGGTACAATTTTTGTTTTGTTTTATCAGATTTTTTTTTGTTTCATTTATCTTAGAAAAAATATGTAGGTACCCCTTATTCATGTTGAAGTGTAAAGAAGATAAAATGGTTAGAAAACGCGGTAAATGAATGAACCCACGAAGTTGAAATACCGTAAATGTATATCAATTTTTTTGAAACTGAGCTTTCAGAACTGTTGTGAATTTTACAATTTTGACGGTTCATTGGTTGAAAAGTACGGGTTTTACACCACTTTTTTACATTTTTTGTGATAATGATCTTAAAAAAAATCCTTATGTACAACGTGTAGTTTTTATGGTATTTTTTAGCATTCCAAAGCTGATTAACAGTAATTTCAGAAGCACGTTTTTTTGGTTTTTTTCCTCGACTTTGAATAACGAAAAATAGAAGTGTTGTAGGGGTATGATAATTAAATTTTAATAACATTGTCCAAATTTTCAAAACTGTAAAAATTGTCGAAATTGTCAAAATTGTCAAAATTGTCAATATTGACAAAATTGTCAAAATTGTCAAAATTGTCAAAATTGTCAAAATTGTCAAAATTGTCAAAATTGTCAAAATTGTCAAAATTGTCAAAATTGTCAAAATTGTCAAAATTGTCAAAATTGTCAAAATTGTCAAAATTGTCAAAATTGTCAAAATTATCAAAATTGTTGAAATTGTCAAAATTGTCAAAATTGTTCAAATTGTCAAAATTGTCAAAATTGTCAAAATTGTTAAAATTGTCGAAATTATCAAAATTATTAAAATTCGCAAAATTGTCAAATTTGTCAAAACTGTCAAAACTGTCAAAATTGTCAAAATTTTCAAAATTGTCAAAATTGTCAAAATTGTTGAAATTGTCAAAATTGCCATAATTGTCAAAATTGTCAAAATTGTCAAAATTGTCAAAATTGTCAAAATTGTCAAAATTTTTGAAATTGTCAAAATTGCCAAAATTGTCAAAATTGTCAAAATTGTCAAAATTGTCAAAACTGTCAAAATTATCAAAATTGTCAAAATAATCAAAATTGTCAAAATTGTCAAAATTTTTAAAATTGTAAAAATTGTCAAAATTGTCAAAATTGTAAAAATTGTTAAAATTGTCAAAGTTATCAAAATTGTCAAAATTGTCAAAATTGTCAAAATTGTCAAAATTGTCAAAATTGTCAAAATTGTCAAAATTGTCAAAATTGTCAAAATTTTCAAAATTGTCAAAATTGTCAAAATTGTCAAAATTGTCAAAATTGTCAAAATTGTCAAAATTGTCAAAATTGTCAAAATTGTCAAAATTGTCAAAATTGTCAAAATTGTCAAAATTGTCAAAATTGTCAAAATTGTCAAAATGGTCAAATTTGTCAAAATTGTCAAAATTGTCAAAATTGTCAAAATTATCAAAATTGTCAAAATAATCAAAATTGGCAAAATTGTCAAAACTGGCAAAATTATCAAATTTGTCAAAATTGTCAAAATTGTCAAAATTGTCATAATTGTCAAAATTTTTTTTTGTCAAAATTGTCAAAATTGTCAAAGTTGTCAAAATATAGAAAAAATAACAAAAACGGCAAAAATGATAAAAATGACAAAAATGATAACATTGACAAAAATGACAAAAATGACAAAAAATATAAAAATGACAAAAATGACAAAAATGACAAAAATGACAAAAATGACAAAAATGACAAAAATGACAAAAATGACAAAAATGACAAAAATGACAAAAATGACAAAAATGACAAAAATGACAAAAATAACAAAAATGACAAAAATGACAAAAATGACAAAAATTACAAAAATTAAAAAAATTACTAAAATTACAAAAATTACAAAAATTACAAAAATTACAAAAATTACAAAAATTACAAAAATGACAAAAATTACAAAAATGACAAAAATGACAAAAATGACAAAAATGACAAAAATGACAAAAATTACAAAAATTACAAAAATGACAAAAATGACAAAAATGACAAAAATGACAAAAATGACAAAAATGACAGAAATGACAAAAATGACAGAAATGACAAAAATGACCAAAATGACAAAAATGACAAAAATGACAGAAATGACAAAAATGACAAAAATGACAAAAATGACAAAAATGACAAAAATGACAAATATGACAAAAATGACAAAAATGACAAAAATAACCAAAGTTACCAAAATTACCAGAATATCAAAAATTTCGAAAATTACAAAAAGTACAAAAATTACCAAAATTACAGAAATAACAAAAATTGCAATAATTAAAATATTACAAATTTTCAAAAATTACAAAAAATGCAAATAACTTCTGAATTTTCCATGTATATCCTTTATCAATTATTTCAAATTTAAAATTAGGACATTTTTTTTTAAAGGGGGAGTTCAAAAAGTTTTATTGAGTTAAAAAGATGTTCAGCCCTTTTTCTCTTTTGGCAACACGCCCGAATACTTCGGGTTGCCAAAATTGATCTTTTTTTCTTTCTTATTACTGAAAATAAATCATTGGTATTGTTATAACGTTACTATCGTAAATTTTTTGAAAGAATTTGGAATCAAATTTTTAGGTTTATTTTGTCATGTTTTAGTTGTATTTTGCACTTTTTTTATTTGTTTAGTTTAGGATCCTTACTATTTTTGTCAATTTTGTTATTATTTTTGTCATTAATTCACTCCAAAACAAAGTTATATTGGACTGTTTACTCTTGACTTCGAAGTCCAGAGGACCATCTATCTTTTTATTTTAAAAACAGAAACTTTATTAAAATTACAGAAATAACAAAAAATTACATATTCGTTTGAAGTTTATTTTAAAATTTATAATTTTTGGTCTTGATGTTTTTATTTTTAAAAAATTATTTAAAAATAATATCTCCATTCAAAATTTCTGTCGAACATTGCATGCTTTTTTTTGAAAATACATTGGAAGACATTTATGTTGAAAGCGATACAGATAGTACTTAAAAGTTTTTTCGAAACTTTTTTTTACCGAAATTCGACTCCTTCATTGAAATTTGTCGATTTAGAAACTTTCGAATTCCGGTTATTTAAAAACCGATTTACATTTACATGGCGCGACACGGATTACTTCCTTTTTTACCGAATTTCGATTACAATAAGCTTTGTTCACTTACAGCAATTCCCGAGCTTCGGCAAAAAAAAACATCAAAATTAATAGTAATTTCCCATTTCCAGAAGACTCCCGGGAGGAGGCCCGTACCGCGCACGAGTGACCATGATGAATGGCGCAGGTGGTGGAGATCCCATGACGACGACGACGACGGCGACCATGATGAAAAGTCGAATGATGTTCACTTCAACGACCAGCAACGGAGCCGGTGGCGGCGTTTTGGTGTCAGCGACAGGTGGACCAGGTGCTGGAAACGGACACCAGATGTCGGTGGCTTCGAGGAATCACCAACACCAGATGGCGATCAATGGAAGTGGTGGGGAGAAGGGGAATGCGTTCAGTAACAGCTTGTATAATGGCCTGGCTAGCCCGAGCGATGTGGAGGATGCGAATGGGGTTTTTCACGCGGACAATGTGGCCATTTTGCATGAGGCCGGCTCTGTCGGGGAACGACGGATGTCTTTTCCCAGGAAGTGCTGCTTTGTGGCTTCGCTGGTGGTTTGTTTTATGTCGTTGGTGGTATTCCTGTGGGTGATTCCTTGCTCGGATGACTTGGCTTGTCCGGCGAGAGCTGAGCGGACGAAGACGCAGAACTGGATCCGGAACTATGAGAAGATTGAGCTGAAAGGGGTGATAAATGTCGTGGAAGGAGTCCGAGGCAAGAGCAAGAATTTGGTGTTTATGTATCGAGGGGATAAATTGTTTCCGGAATTCCAGGAGTCATTTAAGCGGAGAAATGGGATCATATCTTTGGTTGGAAGCTCCGGAAAGGTGGCTTGGTACGATGAGATGATAAATGAACCGAAGAGTATCGACTGCACTTTGATCGATGCGGATCTGAATGGAGCTCCGGATTGTCTGGTGATGGATGAGTATGGACAACTTGAGTGTATTAATCCGCTTTCTGGAGAATGGATTTGGCACTCGCCGATCTACGATCGGAAAAATGTTTTGAAACAGAACGATTTGTTGGATTTCCCTCTGGTCATACCGGATGTTGATGGTGACGGAGTTAAGGACCTGTTTTACATAACCAGTTTTGGGGAGACCAAGCATAACAAATTCGTCATGATTTCTGGACGTAAAGGAGAACTGATTGGAGACTCTTACATTGTAAAGGAATGCATTTACGTTCACAAGTTGATGATCGACGCTGATCTCAATGTGATGTTTAACTGTGTACGGGAAAAGTCCGAACAGCAGCGTTCCAAACCTTTGTCTGAACTGTATAAGCTGATAAAACGGAAGGCGTTGGATATGAGGAAGATCAAGAAACCGGTTGATCTACCCCAGCATAAATTTTTCGGGCAACGGAAGAACACCGAGAAGCAAATATCTATAACCCGGGTAGGAGGAAAACAGTTGGTCATCGAAAATCGAGGAAAATGTCCGGAAAATTGTTCAACTTCAGTTTTACTGACCGAGGAAAACACCGGAAAACTTTTGTGGAACGTTTCCGGTCGTCAGCTTTACGGCATGCAACCGGTTCGACTTACTTTCAGTAACTTCGGAGTCGACAATCGATCGACGATCTATGGGTTCGTCATCAAATTTTGGGAATGGAGTCAGGACGAGCCGGACAATAGGAGCTCCCGAGTGAAGCGAGGCACCTCGAGTGATCTATTCTCCCACCTGATAGTCAAAAAACAAACCTGGGTCCTGCCGGATGATCTCAGCGAAGAAAGTCCATCACCGAAAACCCGCCGAAGTGTCAACCAAACCTTGCGCCCAGGTATCAAAGCCCGCATGCGATACCTCAAGGAAACGGTCAAGCTGATCGTGTTCAATTCCACCGACATCAAAATCGAAAACACCAGCCAATCGAATGTGATCCAATTTTGCAAGGAAAACCTCAAGGATCCCACGGACACAATCTGCCAGCCCGATCTGAACTATCAGGAAAATTCCCTCTTGATCGCCGACCTGGACGACGATCGTTCCCAGGAACTGGTCTCGTTCTACTCAACCTTTGTCAAAGCCGATCCAGGCGAAGCTGCCGGTCTAGGACGTTCCGGAATCCGGCTAAAAACGTTCGTCCAGTTGCTGCGACTCGAATCCGAACTACCCAAGCTGTACAACTCGATCGAGTCGATACGCAACTGAGCGCTGTCGCAATAAAGTCGCTTAAAGAAACCACGAAAAACAGCAAAAGCGCATCATGTGTGATCTCATACCTTAAACCTTAGAGTCGACAATGTGTTAGAGATTTTGTTACCCGTAAAACAGTACGTTTATGTTTATTGAAAAATGTATTTAAGCTAATAAGTGATCTTTGAATGAAACTCCATATAGGATCCGTGAAATGGAACTCATCTGTAGGTTAAAGTGGAAGTCGTGAATATACTCTCATAGTATTTCTTAGTCTTAGAACCATAAACGGAGCTAGTCAGTGACTTTTAAAAAACCCCAAACAACAAACTGCACCAAACAGACGAAAAAAACCAACACAAACTATCATTAAATTTGAACATCGTTTATTCAATATGGAACCTCTTGTGGGTTTCGTGTCGAATTAACGAGGTTCTATGGTTGAAACTACAATATTTTGCACCGTTACATAAACCTTAAAACGGAAAACTTTTTATGAGAGAAAATGCAATATAAATCTTTCAACAATCTTTGAACAGTAAAAGTGAACATGAACATACCTACTATATTTATCGATAGCGATTCATCACTCATGAAAACGGAAATTTTCTGAAAAATCAAGAGAGAGAATCTAAAACAAACTAGCAAAAACCAAAGTGAAACTTAGTTGTGGTGACATATATTGCATAGTAAACATTTTAAGACATCAGAAATCGTTGTTTATTTATAAATATACAAGAAAAGAACGAAAGAACATCCAAAATTAGCGTTGAATAGCCTACATAAATATTTACAGACACAAACTCAGATTGCGGAATTTAGATATAATATCAGATTTTTGACATTTTCAAAAATATTTTTGTTGTTTTTACAGTTTGATCAATTTTGAAAGATTAGAAAATTTTGAACTTTGACGATTTTGACGAATTTGACAATTGAAACAATGTTGACAAAATTAAAAATTGTCAGTTTAAATGATTTTGATTTTCATAAATGTTAACAATTTTCAAAATTTTCGAAAATGTCTAACTAATCAAAATTATCAAAATTGTCGAAATTGTCAAAATTGTCAAAATTTCAAAATTTCAAAATGTCAAAATGTCAAAACTGTCAAAATGTCAAAACTGTCAAAATTGCCAAAATTGACAAAATTTACAAAATTGACAAAATTGACAAAATTGACAAAATTGACAACATTGACAGAATTGACTAAATGGACAAAATTGTCAATATTGGCAAAAATTGTCAAAATTGTCAAAATTGTCAAAATTGTCAAAATTGTAAAAATTGTAAAAATTGTCAAAATTGTCAAAACTGGAAAAATTGTCAAAATTATTAGAATTGTCAAAACTGTTCAATTTGTATAAATTGTTCAACCTGTCAAAATATTCAAAATTGTCAAAATTGTCAAAATGGTCAAAATTGTCAAAATTTCCAAAATGGTCAAAATAGTCGAAATTGTAAAAATTGTCAAAATGGTCAAAATTGTCAAAATTGTCAAAATTGTCAAAATTGTCAAAATTTTCAAAATTGTCAAAATTGTCAAAATTGTCAAAATTGTCAAAATTGTCAAAATTGTCAAAATTGTCAAAATTGTCAAAATTGTCAAAATTGTCAAAATTGTCAAAATTGTCAAAATTGTCAAAATTGTCAAATTGGCTAAAATTGTTAAAATTGCTAAAATTGTCAAAATTGTCAAATTTGTCAAAATTGTCAAAATTGTCAAAATTGTCAAATTGACAATTTTGACCGTTTTGTGTACATATTTTGACAATTTTTACAATTTGGATAATTTTGTTAGTATTGTCTTTTTTGACAATTTTGACAATTTTGACAATTTTGACAATATTGACAATTTTGACAATTTTGACAATTTTGACAATTTTGACAATTTTGACAATTTTGACAATTTTGACAATTTTGACAATTTTGACAATTTTGACAACTTTGGAAATTTTGACAATATTTTCATTTTTGTCAATTTTGTCAATTTGAAAACTTTGAGAATTTCGACAATTTCGACAATTTTGACAGTATGACAGTTTTGACAATTTTGACAATTTTGACAATTTTGACAATTTTGATAATTTTGACAATTTTGACAATTTTAACAATTTTGACAATTTTGACAGTTTGGACAATTTTTAAAATTTTTACAATTTTGACCATTTTGACAATATTGACAATTTCGACAATATCGACCATTTTGACAATATTGACAATTTCGACAATATCGACCATTTTGACAATTTTGTCAATTTTGATCATTTTGACAATTTTGACAATTTTGACAATTTTGACAATTTTCACAATTTTGATAATTTTGACAATTTCGACAATTTTGACAATTTTGACAATTTTGACAATTTTGACAATTTCGACAACATCGACCATTTTGACAATTTTGACAATTTTGACAATTTTGAAATTTTTCTCAATTTTGGCAATTTTGACAGTTTGAACAATTTTTAAAACTTTTTACAATTTGACCATTTTGACAATTTCCAAAATTTCGACCATTTTGACAGTTTTGACATTTTAAAAATTTTGTCAATTTGGTCCATTTTGACAATTTTGGCAATTTTGGCAATTCTGTCAGTTTTGGCAATTCTTAAAATTTTTACAATTTTGACAATTACGACATTTTTTACAATTTTTCAATTTCTACAATTTTTTCATTTTTACAATTTTTACCATTTTTACAACTTTTACAATTTTTACAATTTTTACAATTTTTACAATTTTTACAATTTTTACAATTTTTACAATTTTTACAATTTTTACAATTTTTACAATTTTTACAATTTTTACAATTTTTACAATTTTTACAATTTTTACAATTTTTACAATTTTTACAATTTTTACAATTTTTACAATTTTTACAATTTTTACAATTTTTACAATTTTTACAATTTTTACAATTTTTACAATTTTTACAATTTTTACAATTTTTACAATTTTTACAATTTTTACAATTTTTACAATTTTTACAATTTTTACAATTTTTACAATTTTTACAATTTTTACAATTTTCACAATTTTTACAATTTTTACAAATTTTTTAGTTTTTACAATTTTTACAATTTTTTCAATTTTTAAAATTTTAACAATTTTTACATTTTTTTCAATTTTTACAATTTTTATAATTTTTACAATTTTTATAATTTTTACAATTTTTAAAATTTTTACAATTTTTACCATTTTTACAAATTTTAAAATTTTTACAATTTTTACAATTTTTACAATTTTGGCAATTTTTACAATTTTTAAAATTTTTACAATTTTTACAATTTTTACAATTTTTACAATTTTTACAATTTGTACAATTTTTATAATTTTACAATGATTACATTTATTACAATTTTTGCAAATTTGACCATTTTGACAATTTTTACAATTTTACAATTTTGAAAGTTGTCAATTTTACCAATTTTGTCAATTTTGTCCATTTTTTCAATGTTGTCAATTTTGTCCATGTAGTTAATTTTGTAAATTTTGTAAATTTTATAAATTTTGACAATTTTGTCAATTTTGCTAACTAAGTAATTTTTATCATTATTTTATTTTTTATCCCAATTATTTTTGTTATTTTTTGTCAATTTCGTCAATGTTGTTCATTTTGTCACTTTTGGCAATTCTATCAAGTATGGTTATTTTGTAATTTTTTTCTATTTTTCAATTTTGTCATTTTTCTGATTTTTGTCGCTGTTTTCGCTATTGTCATTTTTACATTTTTTTTGTTGTTTTCGTTTTTTTGTCGTTTTGAATTTTTTCCAGATTATCATCAATTAAAATGTCTGGTTTCCTTAATTTTTTAATTTGTATTTCGTTTGGATTTATCAATTCTTGAAGGCTGCATTTGATTTGATGTGTTCATTTTCATTTCATTTCAAGATTGTCAAAATTCTCAAAATTGTCATTAAATTATTTTCATAAAAAATTTTTTTGAATCACCCTACTAAATATTTGTATTCTCCGCATCAAGTTGATCCATTCGCTTGAAGTGTTATGGCTTGCTATAAAATTTCCGACGCTTAGCGTGCCATAAAAAATGGACGGGAATTCGGTAACTGTCAACATGGAAAACGCAAAAAAGAAAAAGCAAAAACTCTTTCTGTCACTTCGATCTTCGAGTCAGTCATATTTTAGCATTTCGTCGTGTAGTGATTTTGTCTATCCCGTTTGTTGGCTAGCTATTGTGGGGTCACATAAAAAGTATAAAAATTTTGCAAACACCCATCTCTCGTACGTACTGAGTTTATAAAAGTGGGGTCCGTGTCGCGTACCTTCTGCGGATTGCGTTAGCGTCTCTAGCTATTAAGTGGAAACCAGTTTTGTTCCGAGCATTCCTCCCGATGGTGATGACCGATCGCGTAGAATATTATAGGTAATCATTGCTGTGCAAAACACAATTCGTCAAGGCAATCTCGAAATCCAATCGCCAAGTGGAACCCTTTTAAGGAAGGGGGAAGGGGCGTGTGATGCCCACACAATTATCGGAAAAGTACCACAACGTCATGCAATCTTTGACGACGGAAGCAAACGCATAGTTTCGATAATCTTGGGCTGCACTATCGGGGCATCACTCTTGACAACACCTCAACATCACATTCATAATTCAATCCATTTGGTGCTGAATCAAGAGAAAAAAAGCTTATACTTGGATGTCGTATCTACCCACTTAATCCAGTAGAAAGAAACGCACACACTTTGATCAATCTCGGGGATTCCATGACTCAATCAATGCTATCGATACTGGAAGTGATTTAAAGAAGTTTGATAAATTTAGAAAATACCATCGTAGTAGCCAGTTTAAAAGGAGTTTTGTTTCCGGTTTCGATTTACAACCATGTCAATCTAAACGCCAAAAAGCAAAACAGAGCGCAACAAGAAGGCCAAAGTGAAATCACATATAAACAAGTGAACAACAATTTGTCGTAACATACATAACAATTTAAATAGTAGGAAAAAAGTGTCCCAAAGATTTATTATCCTCGACCTCTCCAATCGCGGACTTGCCAAAAATCGCCCCAAAATTGCCCGACCAAACCCGCAGCCTCCCACGAATCTAGTGCTTCTAGATTCCCGTCGCGGTAGTCGGAACCAGCAGGAAATATCGGCCACGATCATGGCTTCGCTGCTGGAGGAAGAGCAAAGTCTGCGGGAGTGTGAGGCCTACATCCAGACCCACCGGATTCAGCAGATCCTCAAGGACTGTATCGTGCAGCTGTGCGTGGCGAGGCCGGACAATCCGGTCGTGTTCCTGAGGCAGTACTTTCAGAAGCTGGAAAGGGTGAGTAGATACGTTTCATTTTTTTAACGATATCAAAAATCGTTTACACGGGATATCAATCCATATAGAGTAGAAGGCTAAAATATGAAATTAAATGTTCATACCAAATTATCAGGTAGTAGGGTAAATGAGCCTAATTTCGCTATATTTTGTCAGAGGTTTTTAGATTTGATATTATTGCGCCGAATCTTAGATATACAATTTTTTGGTAACTAAATTCCAATTTTTTTTTCTGAACTCTGTTTTGGTTTGAAATAATCATTTCAAGCCTTAATTTACGAAAAATATGTTTTATAAAGTGTGTCGATGTTCCTAATATGGCACTAATTGTTCCTAATGTTAACATATGGGTGTTTCTAATGTTAACATATGAGGAAAAATGTATCCGCATACCCAAATATTACACTTTTTGTTCCTGATTTTGCATATGGGTCTGTTTTTTTAATACTTTAAAAAGAAAAATCTTAAAACTCACCTTTTTATATTTTACCTTTTCCAATGGATACATTTATTATATTTCAAAAAGTAGAAAATTCATTGTAATGGATACCAATAAGTTTAGTTAAACAGAGCATCATGCAACAGCATTGTTAGATACAACATTTGGGTACCACAACACTTGTTTAACTTTTATTTTAATATTATTTATTAAAATTATCATTTAATGATAAAAAAAAAGATGATGCCATAGTTTCTCACATCGTGAGAGAGTTTTATGAAGTTTTTGAATCTCATAGAAAATTCGAAACATCGAAATTTTTACATCTTTGATGCCGTAAAAAACTTTACACAATGTGACGGATTGACTTAGCGATATTACCTACAAACTTTATATGGAACTTATTATCCTACATCAACACTGTTGGTGTATGAATATTTTTCGAACAATCATTTATTTTTTTAAAATAAATATTTTTAAAATTCCGTCACCAGTCTGGGCTAAAATGCATCGACATGCAAATCAATGAATTAAATCTTGTTTCCATATGCAGTTTAAATCTTGTTTCCATATGCTAGAATATGATGTAAGATTTTTGTAGTATTATTTATCCCTAAATGCATCAGCACCCTTCTGCTTTCTTTAAAAAGAAAAAAATATAAACTTTAATTCTAACAAAATCTTAAATAACTGCAGATCGTGCTTTATGCGTAACGACATCACAAATATGTTAAAAACTTTTCAAAATTTTTTGTTTGATTTTTCATTAAGAACAAAGGTTTTTGCAACTTAGATACCCCTTTTTCTTAGTAGGGTGAAAATCGCATGTTATGTAAATTTAAAAATAACTGGTGAAACCAATTATTTTTCTGACTACGTTAATTTGATGTCCCATTAACCTTAAAACTTTTTATGTACTGAAAGTTAAGGTTTTGGCCGTAACTGCCAGCTAGCTCAACCGGTACTTACGTGCTCTCAGGGTCGCTCCTTAGCGATCTCGGGGAGGACGGGAACGACCAAGCTTGTTTTAACGAGGTGGAAGCAATCAATCATCCAAGACATGTATAGGGCTCATTTTAAATATAGACAACGATCACAAGTTACGAGACATTTTACATTTATTGAACTTGCCAGATTTTCGGGGTACCATGGGGGAACTTCCTTCTTCCGCTAGCTAGCTGTCCTCGGGGCTCGTTGGTGCACGATGTCTCGATGAATTAGGTGATCCCGGGGTAGTAATACACCGGATTCCTTCCGTGGGTGGGTGGCTAACAACCACTATTTATTTCTGCCGAGCAATTTTGTTGACAAAATTGAATCGGTTCAACAGGGTTGGGACCAGAGCCAATATACACAAAGGGGCGATGTGGTCCGTCCTTGTCCGAAAATAACACCATGTGGGTTGGTGACAGAGGTGTATTTCGGATCGTTCAGGAACCCGTTTGGCGGGGTTCTTCGTGGTGCAGTCGGGATTTAAAATCCGACAGAGCGCTTGGAAGCAGCGGAGCGCCCTTCGGAACGGTTGGGGAGATTTTTAGTGGTTTCCGACTCCCTATTCTTCGGCCCTCTTGGCCGGACACTTCGCACTTCAAATCTCACGAATCACACAACTGATTTTCCACGATGTGAGTCGCTTCCTATTCCCGACAACAGTGACCGAGTCGGCACTTCAGCCCATCCAAAAACCCCTGCTATCTTTTTCGGACGATTTCTCTCTCCGCTTGGCTCTCTTGCGTTACACCAGTTCCGGAGAAAAGTGGTCTAAACGGCTGTAGTCGAAGGGTGGCATAGTTGAGACTGGCATAAACCTCGGCATTCCCAAACCCGAAACAATTCCAATAAATGCAAAAGTAGGGAAATTTTATGTACATGGTAAATGAGCCAAACCAAGTAATCAACAAACTAATAAACTACTAGAGTAACGCGATCAAAACATGTATTAAATAATATGAATTGTTCCGATTTTTTTTAAAACAGGATTGAATCGGTAACAATCCTCCCCCAGTTCGACCAGAAAAATTGCATTTAAACATTGGAATTACATTTAATGCAATTTTTCGTGCAGTGTTTAAATTATTCAACCTTCATTCAGCTTGCTTCACATCTTTGCTCCTTGGACCATTTTCTTTCTTTTTCCTATTCAGTCGGTCGGTTCCACCAAAATAAGCCCTTCTTGACGGTCCCGCCTATGTGTTTCCATAGACACCCTTTTCTTAGGATTATCCCCTTCGCGCTGTTTCCTACCCATTCAGAACCACGTCTAACTCTACTTATGCTTTGCCAATTGTATAACACTTCTCTATTCATGACAGAGAAACACCTAGCCGTTAATCATTTTCACACCACTCATTCATTCTTTTCCCTTTCATTGGACGCGTCCTCCATAACATTCATTCATACTCATTCACACATTCATTCATTATCAATTTTATAATTAATCTATTCTAGAGACAATACTTCTTTTCTGTCTCAGAGATTTTGTCATTCTACCTAAAGGCTCTAATGCCTTGCCGCGTTGGTGACCGACACGTTTTCGAGTCCTGGGCAGAAGCGGGGTCATAGAGCATCAACGTTGTTATCAACTCCGCTCAAATTTCGCGCATGGCTCAGAATCGAGCCACCGTGTACTGACCATCAGCGTCGCGATGACTCCGGTCTCCAGCGCAACGCCCTTGGGAAACAAAAACGATCGGTCGAAAAACTGGCACATCTTGACTCTACCAATTAATCAATACTTTACAATTGAAACATTATTTCAATGAAAGTTTCCTTATTACAAATTTTCGCCTCTTTTCGAAGTAATTTCCTACAACGACAGAGCGGATTATTGAACGCACTCTTTACATATTAAAAATGCTACATGGGGTGATTCAGGCCTAGTCTGAATGAAACGAACCAAAATCGGTTCAGCTGCGTGAACTGTCAAAGAAACAAAACAACCTTCTCATCAGCAGGCGCAGGAGGGTTGGCTATTTTTTTTGTTTTGAAAGTACATTTGAATTCAAAAATCAGTAATTAAATAAGCTAATTTCGAGTTTACGGTTCCTATCCGAACAGGAAAAGCGTACGGAGCAACGATGGGAGAATCCGGGAGTGCGAAAGGAGGTAGATCTAGACGGATTACTCGGTTGATGGTAAGTTACACTATCCAATTGAAATCTCTGTTGAACTTGTTTTTATTTCAGAAGTGCAAACATGAAAACCTGCAACATATTTCTGGTTTGGATGATAAAGAAAGCGTCCGGAGGAAGAAATCGCGATTACAATTGCCGAAATCAGGTGAACTACTATCGACATTGTAAGTATGTGGTAAAATTTTTAATTTATTTTTGTTACTAACTGGTGCAATGGTTTCGTACATTAGGATCTATGACGTCATTCGAATCCTCTGAGACGGAGAAAGAACCAGCCGACGCCGAAGTACCACGAGACGCACGACCCATGATAGGAGGTGCTGCTAAAAACAGATTGCTGCTTACATGGTAGGAGAGGCTCGCTAAGGAAGTGAATGTTCAGGAAAGCAATAAATTACCCTGGCTTGAGGTGGGCCCCTGGCCAAACCCCCAGGGATTTACCATCGGTCCCTTCCAGTTCATAGGAGCTGGTTCCGATCCGTTTTTTTATTCGAGCCGGCAGGTATACAGGACCATATTTGGCGTTGTACCCTTCCGCTGCACTGGACTGTTTCGTGTTTCGTTTATAAACTAGTTGGCCAACCTCGAATGGCTTTGCGCTTCGCCGGTGGCGCAGATTGTAGCGATGCTTAGCTGACTCGTGTGCCTTGGCGAGATTAGTTTTCACAAGGTCGTAAATTTGATCAAATAGTTCTTTCTGATGTTCGGTTCTTTGATCAGGAATAGTCACGTCGTTGGATCCGAACCATTGATGGTCCGATCCCTTCGCGAAGGCCTCGTGGCCATGTATAACAAAGTACGGCGTGAATTCGGTCGCGGAGTGTCTCGTAGTATTTAATACGGTTTCAATTTCCGAGGTCCTACTGTCCCAGAGTCTCTGATCTTCTCGAACATAGGTGCGTATCGCCGCATTGATTGTTCGATTAACTCTCTCAACCGGATTGGCTTGAGAGTGGTATTTCGAGCTCAACCAATGGCGCACTCCAAACTGTTCGAGAAAATTTTTGAACTCTCGGGACAGGAAGACGGACGCGTTATCCGAAATAAGTGATTCAGGAGTTGAGAACCGGAAGAACCACTGATCCCGAAGGTGAGTACATAGTGTAGTGCTATTGATTTTCTTTACCGGTATCAAAATGCACCATTTACTAAAGAGGTCTGTGACGACTAGGAGGTGTTGATTGCCTCTTTTGCTACGCGGAAGCGGACCAATGTAGTCGACCGCTATTATTTGCCAGGGATGTGTCACCATCCTTTGTTCACCCATTGAGGGTACGACCGGGATACAGGCCGGTTTTGTTTCCTTGCACAAAGAGCAAGCTTGGATATATTCCCTCACATCCTTGGCCATTCTTGGCCAGTAATACTTCAACCTAACTTTGGCCATTGTTTTGTCAGTTCCGATATGCATCAAATCATCATGGCATTCTTTGAGCACTGCTTTTCTTTTCTCGGGGGGAATTACCAGCTTCCATTCGAACCTGTGGTCGTAAGGCTGAATGGGAGTTGATACGAATTTATAAAGGGCGCCATCCATTACTTGGAAATCAACATAATTATCAGGTTGATCTGAAACTTTTTTTATAAGATCATCGTACCATTCTGAAGTAGGAGCATCCGTTACCACAGCAACACAACGTGACAAGGCATCGGCTACCACGTTATCCTTTCCTTTCCGATGCCGTATTGTCATGTTATATTGCTGTAGGGAAAGGCTCCACCTACTACAGCGGGAGGATGTCTTCCACTTTGTACGGAGAATATGTGTGAGGGCGGAAGAATCTGTCACTATCGTGAAGTGGGAACCCTCAATATATCCACGAAAGGCCTCGATGGACAGGATTGCGGCCAGCGTTTCTTTCTCACAAGCGTGGTAGTTCCTTTGGGGAGTACTAAGCTTGTGAGAAAAATACGCGATGACTCTTTCTTGTTCTTCGAGGACTTGCGTAAGGACGCCAGCGACTGCTACATCACTGGCGTCGGTTTGAATTGTAAATTCTTTTGAAAAATCCGGGCTTACGAGGATTGGTGAACTGATTAACTTTTCTTTTATCGCGCAAAAAGCTTCATCAGCCTGGTCGGTCCAGGAAATAGTCTTGGCCTTAGTTTTAAGCAGATCCGTCAAAGGGGCAGTAGCTCCGCTGAAGTCCTGTATAAATCGGCGATAATAATTGGCCATTCCTAGGAACCGGCGTAATTTGGTCACAGTTGTTGGCCGTTCATACTCGACGATTGGTTTTATCTTTTCAGGGTTCGCGCGTAGGCCGTTGGTTGAGAGAAGGTAACCTAGGAATGGCAGTTCATTTACTCCGAAGTGGGATTTGTCAAGGTTTATGGAGAGATTAGCCTCCCGTAATCTCTTGGCTACCTCGGCTAATAGTTGTAGGTGGTGTCCAAACGTTTCACTCACTACAACTATATCGTCGAGGTAGACAAAGACAAAGGGTTCTAATTCTCCATTACCTAGAACTAAATCCATCGTCCGGGCCAGGCGACTTGGACTGTTTGCTAAGCCAAAAGGGCATCGGGTGAATCGGTACATCCCGGAACCTTGAATGCTGAACGCCGTGTAATTTCGAGAACGTTCCTCCAGAGGGATCTGAAGGAACGCCTCGGATAGATCGATAGTGCTTAAGTAGCGCGCTTTGGGTAGCTGTCCCAGTATTCGTCCCGGATGGGGGAGTGGATACGCATCGCGAACCGTGCGTTCGTTTAGTTTACGTGCGTCTAAGCAGAGGCGGACTTTGCCCGAAGGCTTGATCACGGGTACCACCGGGAGCGACCAATCAGACTGACAGCGCTCAATGATACCCACTTTCAGCATTCGGTCAAGTTCTGCGACCACCTTTTCACGTGTTTTTGGCGACATAGTGTAGGGGTATTGCCTGACTGGCGGTTTGGATTTCCATTCATCAGCAATCTCGATTATATGTTGGGTAACAGGAGTCGTGGGTAAGTATCCCGGTTTGGCGATCTGAAACATTAGTTTTATTTTCTCTAGGTCCTGGGCTTCTGTAGGGGTAAGCATACATTCAGGAGCTATCGATTCAATGTCACTCTCTTCTTGTAATAGGGCACATTGTCGAATCTGAGGGTAGATTTTAAACTTGGACCAGAAGGTCATTCCTAACAAACATTCTACAAGTAAATCCTTAATGACTAAAGTGGGAACAATTTTTGTTATATTTTCGAATTTATATGGAATCATTATTTCTCCTAGTATTAATAAATTTCCGCCATCTGCGGATTTTAAATCTAAATTTAAGGATAAAGGTTTCAGTTTTACCCCGCGTAAACGCGAGAACAGCTTATCACTGATAAGCGTTCGATTACTACCTGAGTCTAGCAATCCTTTGACGCGTAGATCATGGACGTAGACCCAGGCGTAAGGTCGATTATCAAAGCTAGTTGGAAAGGTTATTTGCAGGACTTCGGGGGTATTGGTATTCGCGCGACCCGAATACCACTCAGACAGAACTGGCTCATAGTCGAGAGAGCTCAGTTCAAAACCGGGGACTCTCACGCGGATTCTTCCGACGTTCGGCGATTTTCGGTCGTCGGCCTGCCGTTTTTTTGGCAATAGGGACAGCGAGTGGTGTCGTATCCTTTGAACCCACAAATATAACACAACAAACCGTTAATAGACCTACAATGTTGGACTTGATGGTCGGGTTGGCGGCAATTAAGACATACGTTTGCGGGTGGCGGCTTGTACCCTTCCACGAGATAGTCAAGCGGGCGACGAGACTGAGATGGCCCCGGTTCTGGTTCTCTAGGGGGGATCGATTTCGGTCCGGGGGCGTTTCTAGCATCGCGATAGCTATTCGTAGGTCGTGGGTTGTCGTTTGATGATTTTCTAGCGGGATTTTTCCAATTGTCATTTTGATTTCGGGTTGAACGAGTTGAACGCGAGTTATCAGGGTTGTGTGTAGGGTTATTATTAAGGGTTACTGCATTTACCGTACGATCCTGACCGAATACCTGATTGTACATCGAGAAGTTCGACGAATCGATAATGTGGCCAGCATGTATAAGCTGAGGTAAATCTAGAATTGGTTGCCATAGAAGGGATTTTTTATAGTCATTGCGCAAATTTCGTTTCATGATTTCGAGTTTTTCGCGGTCTTCCATCGGAGTCATCATACTTCGGAAAAGTTTATCCATAGCAAAATAATACTCCTGGAAAGTCTCGTTCCTTTGCTGTCGGCGTTGATAAATTTGGCAACGTAGAAGTATGTCTAGTTCAGGATGAGCAAAGTTGCGCTTTAGCTCCAAGATTAAATGCTGCCAGTTGAATAATCGCCCTGGGTGCGGGTGTCGCATGGACATGTACCAACTTTTCGCGGGGCCGTCAAACAGATGAAAGGCGGAGTCGAACAGCTCATGTTCAGACATTCTTTCAGACTGGGCCAACTGTTCCACTAACGCGAGAAACTCATTCAGTTTGACACCACGATCTGTGCCGTTATATTTTTCAATTTTCCACAGTGAGACGGGGAGGGATCTGTGAGAAACAGTGTTGTTTCTTTCTGGCGGGTACGCGTAAGGTGAGGTGCTATTTGAGGCAAAAGGATTCGCAAATGAGGCTGGTGGAAATGCGCTTGACGCGGGGAACGCGAACGTGGGTTGAGGCGCAGCAACAGATGAATACGGTCTAGATACGCCTGCCGTCTGGGAAGGATGTCCAATTGATTGGGGTAATTGGGGCGGTTTAATTGGGGGTGGCAAGTGAGATGTGAGTGCGTTCGAATGAGTTGCCGAGCTTTGGGCACTATTTGACGTGAGGTTAATATATGGTGCTATCTGCTGCGAAGAATGAAACACAGAATTTTCCAGCTCAGTAGGGGGGAAAGATGTTAAATGGTTAGCCTGACTGAAACTGGAATAGGATGGTAACATTTGAGGATATGGAGTCGTATTTTGATTTCTCGTATGGATCGGTAAGTAATTGGAAGTATATATGGATGTCGTCACCATTGGGGTCGTTACAGGCCTCGAGTATTGGCTGGTAACGATCATAAGATTGCAAGCACCGTCTGATGTCTTCGGAATTGTTCCGGTGTAGGTTTCGATGTTCCCCGTGCTCAAATTAGAAGTGCCAGAAGGCTCAGAGGAAGATAGTCTACTTCGCAGCACGGTAAGTTCTTTCTCCAACGCTATTAAAGAATCGCGAAAAACGTTCGCATTTGGTCTATCAAGCTCCCCGGAGATAACTCCCATACGTTTCAAGCACTCAATAGCCTCCTGTTCGGCAACCGAATCTCCTACTTCTCCTCCCTCTGCCTTGTCAAACAAATTATCAACAATATCCTGATCTGGATTCGAATCTGCTGAATCCGTTTTAAAGTAAATATCAAGTTTATCACAAACATTATTTAATAAATCAATAGCTTCTGTACTCCCCGCAAAATCTGAAACGTGACCTAACACCGCTAACCGATTCGCTAAATGTAACAACGCATACATATATTTAGGCGCCACTTTGCTAGTAGTTAGCACCGTATGAAACTGAAGCACTCTATTACGACAAAGAATTAATTCCTGTTCGGGTATTCCCGGTACAATCATTTCCGGTAAGCCTTCTTCTTTCTCCTGCCTCAACAAATCTCTCAAAATGCGTCGCCTACGGCTTATTGATTTATCGCCGGTAACTACAAATCTTCTCATTTCCAGTTCTGTATCTATGTCGGCGCTGTCTAATAGATCTGGACGCATATTTAAATATCGCTTTACGAATCTCTGCCGCAGTTCCTTAATAGATGGCCCCATTTTGAACCACAATCAAAAAACCGTAAGCAATAAAGAACTGTAATACAAAAGGCAATGAATAAGTAGGTCAGAATTCGTGATCCTGTAGGTAAGAAACCACAAGGCGACGCACAGAAACAACCGGCAAGAAATAGCTGAAGTTAGGGCCCCCAACACGACTGAACCCGCTTTGACTCTTTTTTAAACGGAAGTTACTCCGAATATGAAGCAAGCTGAAATAAAAGTTGAACAATCAAGACAAGCCACTGATGGTCTTGAGTCTCCCTGAGATACGCCAAAATATTCTAGTCAGTGACGAATCAAAGACTAGAATATTTTTCCTTTCCGAAGGATCGCCAATTGAAAGTTAAGGTTTTGGCCGTAACTGCCAGCTAGCTCAACCGGTACTTACGTGCTCTCAGGGTCGCTCCTTAGCGATCTCGGGGAGGACGGGAACGACCAAGCTTGTTTTAACGAGGTGGAAGCAATCAATCATCCAAGACATGTATAGGGCTCATTTTAAATATAGACAACGATCACAAGTTACGAGACATTTTACATTTATTGAACTTGCCAGATTTTCGGGGTACCATGGGGGAACTTCCTTCTTCCGCTAGCTAGCTGTCCTCGGGGCTCGTTGGTGCACGATGTCTCGATGAATTAGGTGATCCCGGGGTAGTAATACACCGGATTCCTTCCGTGGGTGGGTGGCTAACAACCACTATTTATTTCTGCCGAGCAATTTTGTTGACAAAATTGAATCGGTTCAACAGGGTTGGGACCAGAGCCAATATACACAAAGGGGCGATGTGGTCCGTCCTTGTCCGAAAATAACACCATGTGGGTTGGTGACAGAGGTGTATTTCGGATCGTTCAGGAACCCGTTTGGCGGGGTTCTTCGTGGTGCAGTCGGGATTTAAAATCCGACAGAGCGCTTGGAAGCAGCGGAGCGCCCTTCGGAACGGTTGGGGAGATTTTTAGTGGTTTCCGACTCCCTATTCTTCGGCCCTCTTGGCCGGACACTTCGCACTTCAAATCTCACGAATCACACAACTGATTTTCCACGATGTGAGTCGCTTCCTATTCCCGACAACAGTGACCGAGTCGGCACTTCAGCCCATCCAAAAACCCCTGCTATCTTTTTCGGACGATTTCTCTCTCCGCTTGGCTCTCTTGCGTTACACCAGTTCCGGAGAAAAGTGGTCTAAACGGCTGTAGTCGAAGGGTGGCATAGTTGAGACTGGCATAAACCTCGGCATTCCCAAACCCGAAACAATTCCAATAAATGCAAAAGTAGGGAAATTTTATGTACATGGTAAATGAGCCAAACCAAGTAATCAACAAACTAATAAACTACTAGAGTAACGCGATCAAAACATGTATTAAATAATATGAATTGTTCCGATTTTTTTTAAAACAGGATTGAATCGGTAACAGTACAAACGGTAGGATTATCAGTGGCCATTAGGGTTTAAGAAGCAATTGAAGTTGGAAAGTGTTGCATGATGCCCCAAAAGACGGTATACAACTTAAAAATTTTTCTTAAATTTTTCCTTTCGATCCTGTTCTCGTTAAGAAGCTCTCTGTAACTTGATCGTTTCTTTCTCTGTCGCGAAAGGTGCGTTCCTTACAACCTCGCGAAAATATTTTTTCAACATTTTAAGCTTTGAGATATACTGAAGTTAAAAAAAATCATGTTTTATTAGCTCAAAACAGTTTATTTTAACAGATCGTTGAAAATTATGTTAAAACACAATTCTTTCAATCAAATTTATTTCAAATACATTCTATGACTTTGATATAGTTTGGAAAACTTTGACTATGTCCATAATTAGGAACACATTGAAAATAGTGTTCCTAATTGTGGACATATGCTTTTTTTAGTTTTTACACGAACAAAACATCGTTTTAACATACTTATTTCTTAAATCATGATAAAAAACAATCCGACAAAAAATTTCAAAAATTGGTTGACAAATTCAGCTTTAATCTTTTATTTCTAATTTTTTAAGAAATTTGCTAACAATTCCATTCAATTTGGACATACTTGGAAACAATCCGGATTTTACGAAAAATCTTGTGAATTAGAAAGCTAATTTGTTTGTAAAATGAAAGTTTACATGATCCTTTACATTATCATTTTTTTGATAATTGTGATAAGTGAAATATAACGTCAAAAACAGGCAAAATCGAACAGTATGTTAACATTAGGTACACATGCCACATTAGGAACACTTACCCTAGTTCGCAAAAATATCTGATTCCAAAAACGGAACGAATAGCAAATTTCGTAAAATAACTTACAAGTTTCCAATATTCAAATCTGAATATTCATTTACACTTTGAACTTCTACAATTTTGACATTTCCGTCTTTTTTGTAAATTTATCACCTAGTTTTCAAATTATTTCTATGAAATTTAATATTTTTTTTTTTACATTTTGTTAAAATATTGAAATTACTTTTTTTTCATCTTTTTTCTACAATTTAAGCAATACACATTGCCAATAATATAATTTTTTAAATCTAATTTTACTATTTGTTCGAATATGATTTTTTTTTAAATTTTTAATTATTATGAAAAATTTACATTTTAATAGATTTCAATATTTTGGTAATTTATCCATTTTTTTCAATAAATTTTCAAAAACTTTTTTTTAAATCTAGACAATTTCGATATTTTTAACGATTTTGATATCTTAACTGTTTTGATCATTGCCTACCATTATGAAAATATTAACCATTTAGTTGATTTAGTCTTTTGGAAAGTTTTTCAATTCAGACAGTTTTACAGTTTTACTTTTTTTAAATTTTGATATAGTCAATTTTAACAATTTTAATATGTTACATTTTGCCAATTTTGTTAGCTGTATTTTAAATTTATTCGATTTTTTGAATACTGTAATTTTTAAAAAAAATAATCAATTAGTCGATTTCCTTATTTGGACAATTTTGGAAGTTTTTGATTATGCCTATTGAGAAATTTAAGGCAATCTCGACAACTTATAAAATTTTGACCACTTTGAAAAGTTAAAAATTGTCAAATAGACAATTTAGGCTCATCTGACAATTTTTACTATTTTCAAAATTCTCCTTAGTTTTGCCATTTTTTTTTTCAATTTATATAGAGTGACGATTTTGTTGATTTTGAAAGTTTTGACATTGTAACTATTTTCAAAATTTCATCAATAATGGAAATTTCGCCATTTCCAACAATTTAAATCAAAATTCAAAATTTCATCAATTTGAATTTTTTGGCAATTTTCAATATTTGGAAAGTCGATAACGTTTGACAGCTTTTACCATTCTGACATTTGTGGGAGTTACATTTTCTTTGTTTTAATTCAACATTAATTCAACTGTATCTTCAGAACTATATTTATAAATTTCGTTAATTTGGCCATTTTTATTTTTTTCTTTTTTGAAACGTTACTTTAAAAAATATTCCTAAATTTGGCAATTATACTTTTTCTCTGGTTCGCCTGTACTTTCCGTTATTTTTTTTAATACTTTCGAAAATTTAAATGTTCCAAATTTGTTTATTATTTATTACTTTTTTGTGTTAATATTAATGTTTCATACTTTGTCGATTTTTTAATTTTTTCTTTTCCGTCAACCTTGTTTTTGTCAATTTTGCAGATTTCATCAGTTTAGTTTTTCCTGTTGAAAATTTTCAAATTAGTTGATTTTATCTTTTTTTACTTTGCAACTCTTTTTATCAATTTAATCAGTTTTTGGTTGATTTTTCAATTTGGTAAACTTGGTGAACTTGTTTTAATTTAGGTCAATAATCAGTTTATTTACTTAAGTCCATTTGGTGAATTCAGTCAGTTTTGATAGTTTTTTGGAACGTAAAATTTTGACCGCCTTACCCCAATAATTTTTCATATATTTTACAATGCATTCTTTTATTTGATGTGTCTAACCTTAAGAACTTATACCATATGCCAATTATTTTTTACAATCAATAAAAACTGATAGAACACCGTTTGAAAACTTAACCTAATCCAGGCATGTTAAACTGGGGATTCATGCATGCGGCCCGCGGCCTTGGTCAATGCGGCCCGCGTAGCCCCTTCTTAAATTATCACAAAATTCCCTACTACACAGAAGTACGCTGGCTTTCCTGCCACAAAATTTTAAAAAGATATGTTTTTGCTACGAGAGAAAATAATATTATTTTTGGAAATGAAAGATTTTTAATGCGGCCCGCACACTTAAACGAGTTTGACATGCCTGACCTAATCCATGCTTGATTTAATAGCCTTTCGAGGCTTCCAAACTCAAGCCGTAGCACTAGACCTATTTTTATAACGTTTTTTTGCAAACAACTTGATGAGCGTTTAAGCGACTCAGAGTAGGGTAAGTGAGCCTTAACTTGGCATGCTCCTTATCTTGGCATGCCAAAATGCATTTTGGTAATTTGTATGTCAAACATATGCCTAAAAATATAAAATAAATCAAATATAAAAGAAAATCGCATTTGTCTACATTCTGCATAGCATTTGTCCGCAATTGAATCCAAATAACTGCGTAATAATTTTTTTTTCACATGACGAACTGGAAGTAAAATTACGATTTTCGGAAAAAATCTGAAATGAACCTACCTTGCTAGTGCATCTGCCACCTTCGGATCGATTTAAACAACACACTTCCCTATGAAAAAATCACTAAAAAATACCGTTGGTTACAGCAAAACGTGGCAAAAAATGTAAAATTATAACCTACTCCAAACAACGTACATATTTGATCTAAAATTGAAGAAAATATAAACATTTTTTTCGCCTAATCTTGGCATGAGATTCCACTAATTGAGGTTTGTATGTATGTGTGAGAACGAAATTAGCAGGCAGACGGTAGCCGGCAGCCGGCAGTCGAATCGTCGGCCGTTAGTGCACAGTGGTCTGGAAATTTAAAACCGGCCGAAAATAAAAAGAATGATTGAATTAAAATAACTGTAAAATACCATAAATTTATTTTGGACTATAATTAATTTATTTATCTCTCAAGCGTATTTGGCATCTTAGTTGGAATTATAATACTAAAAGTTTAGCTGCCTTTTTTTGGTAAATTTCTAGAACTTTTCCTCTCAACTTCTGAGCACGAAATCAACAGGATTCGGATCCGAATCGATATCTTGGATCACAACGTTGAAGTAACTTTATCCATACCCAATAAAGAAATCTACAAATGGAAATAAGGTCCAACGTATTTTGATTTCATTTTATTTGTGCTGGAGATGACCATTTGCGGTTTATGTGTCGCTTTGAAAGGAATGGTTACAAAGTTAAAATTATGACATTCTAAATATTATGTTTATTAAAAAAAAAGTAGTTGCATTACAATGTTGAAAAATTATGTTATTAAGAGCTAAATTTTATTGTTTTCAATTTCATGTGAAATCAAAAATAATATTTTGACCAAGTTTGTTTTATATTATGGATCACTGTGCATCAGCAGAGGTGACGACGTTTGTTTTCCGTAGGAAAGGAATATGCGAAGGAAGCGCTGCCGTGTTTGGATGATGATTTTGCATGAGTGCGAGTGGGATGCAGCTTGAATTTCACCCAGCTTGTAAATTTGTTGTTCGCTTCCATTGGCTATAGTACCCAAACGAACGAGTGAGATGCAATCTATTTCTATCAGGCTGGCTGGAGTGAGCGATAGTTTGTCTTGTTTTGCTATCCGGGTGTACGCAAACGATTGCTAGAAAATTCCTAAGGGCGACATTTTAAATATGTAGGTATGATTCAAAGAATTGTTCGCTTACTTGAGTTTTAGCTTTAGCTTGCTTCTTGCCTCGGTCATAATGGTTTTTAAAATGTCTCTCCTCCTTTTATGGGAGTGGAATAAAAAAAATATGAACATTCACTATCGTATGTTAACTTCAATGGAAACAGATCTATCATGATTTCATTTTAAAAAGTTGAACAAACGATTTGTTTGCTCGGTTAATAAACATATTTATGTTAACCAAAGCAATATTTTCGAATCTATTTGTTCTAGATTGTCATTCTGATAATAAACAATTTAAACACAACAAAAACTGAAACAAACAAATGAAACTTTTTTACGTAAGATTATAATTCTGCACGCAAATATCGATTCTAAAAATTGGTTGACATTTCGTACATTCGACTTCTTGAAAACAACACAGAACATTGTTGTGCTTCCTTCCAGGATATTATGTCTGTTCAATCAACTCTAGTAGAAACGGGTCGAAACAAGTAGAAATGGATTGATAGTTGATCACCTGTCTCTTTCCAATTGACTTCGACCGACTTCTACCAAGTCGAAACTAATCCTGCTGCCGAGCTGGATTGGTTTCGACTAGTTTCAACTTGCTCCATTGAACAACGACCTGACTAGTTTCGACCAAAACATTGGCTCGTTGAACATCTATCAGTTAACAGAAACCAGTTGAAACCGATTTTTACTAACGATTGAACGAAGCTATTATCAACGAATTCGTGGGGGCTGTTGCTGTATTAGTGAGGCAAATTTCTTCTAGAGGCGGCCAATTTAAGGAACTCATAAAGGGCCACAATTCGGAACGGGGGCCACAATAAGGAGCATTTCAATCAATAGTTTGATCAGGTTTATATCAAATTATCCACCGCTTTAAAGCAAGGGCATATTTTTACTACATTTCAGGCTAGTAAGCAATCATATTTGTCGAAGGACTTTTGAAGGAATATATTACAGGAAGACTACAATCATGGGAAATATAGTCAACCATGCCTTAGGGGCCAAGTTCGGGTACATTTACCCTACCTGATATTATTATTTTTTCATTTACTTCAATAAATCTAGGTGTGCTCAACTAGTCAACTATTGGCAGCAAGATAAAAGAAAGAGGGTTGTGAAACAATAAAAAAAAACGACTGGACAAATTTTATGATACCAATTATTATCAAAGATAATTCAAGCATTCTGGTAGGGAAAGTAGGAGCAAAAAAGCTCCCTGGGTGAATGAACATACTTTTATTCTACGAAATTATGTTGGTATTTCCTGAAAAGACATTTTTTTTTGCATAGTAATTATGAAGTTCCGACTGTATTGAAAAATAAAGAAATTACTTTAAAACGAATTTGGTTCTCAGGAGGTGACGAAAACATTGTTATTTTTGAGCACAAAACAGTTTTCTTGCAATCTATTCTCGGCGCATGCAGAAAATTTTAGAAACTCAAAGAAAATGTCATTTTTGGGGTAAAATAACCATAATAGAAATTATTCTAAAGAAGAGGAAAGAAATCTGACGAAAAAACAATTATTTTTGATAATTTTTTACAACCCGTTTTCTTCACCTGTTTGGTGTAATAATTTCAGGCACATTCATTAAAAAAAACTGAAATTTAAATAAAATTTAATGAAATCCAGAACCTAAAATCCATCTTTTTGGACAGTGCATGTTCGTTTTTTTTTCAGATATGTTTGTTAAATTTAGACTTAACGTTACATAACTTCGAGAAATTTTTTAATGTTGGTAACACAAAGACAGAGATCAAAGAATCTAAATTTTTGTCGAATTTTTTACAGCGCTCCGACAATCAATGGGAGGCACAATTTACCTAATTGCAGTTTTCAACGCTATAAGCTTATAAGATTTTTTTCTCCATTCAATTTCATCGGTTTAAGGAACTCTTTAATTTATATTTTGAATACGTTCCTATCTTCCTCATGGTTCGTGTCAAAGCGCATTTGATTGTAGCATATTTACCACTATTGCTTAATTTTCGCCCAAATTTGTGTTTCATTTTTAACCCTCTAATACCTAGGGTTGTTTCAAAACAAAACTAACTAAAATCCAAATATATATGTTTCTGTCACATATCAGTCATGTGCTCTGTCTGACTCTCAATTTAACATATGTACATCTTCAAAGCATTTGCCATTATGTATTTATAGATTTCGAACACAGATGAATTCATAATTCATTAATTCTAATAATTTCCTGCCATATAACATAAGGTTGCCAGATTGCCCGGTTTTATTCGGGTTTGCCCGGATATTTCACACAAAATTTGGGAACAGCCCGGCCCGAACCGGTTGCCCGGATTTCATTGGAAAATGCCCGGATGTTGCTCGGATTTATTCACTTTATTTGACAAATAAAACAAAAAAATCGATGTAGGGGAGATGAGGGCATAATGAGCACCCGAGGCATAATGAGAACTACGCTTTTCTACGAAAGTGCGTATTTTCTTAAATAAATTTTCATGAGGATTTGTTTCGTACTTCCTATAGTATTAATTTTTCACAAAAAAAGGAATCTCCTTATCATCTTTACAGAGATATTTTAAAAAAACTAGCTTGGTTCTCAAGTTACGAAAATATTATAATTTTTGAGCACCACGAAATAAGCTCTTATGATCTTAAAATAACCTTGATTTATAATGTACGCACTGCAACATGATGTACACATTGTTTCTCAATTTTTACCATCAAAAAATTTTTGATTTTTCACTTTTATCAATTTTAAAACACGTTTTTACTTAAATTTGTTGAATAGGGGCATATAGAGCACCATATTATCGAGGCATAATGAGCATTTTCTGCCGTAGAATCTAGCAGCGAATTAAAATTGATTTATAGCGCCACACCTTGACTAGTTTTCATCCGACAATTTAGCCTATTGGTAAGGTGTCGGAGAGGTAATCAAAAGACTAGAGTTAGATTTCTGTTCGAGGTGATTTTTTTCCATTCACAATTCATGATCGATTTTTTTATTGTTACATTATACGGCTAGTAGCATCATCCTCCGAACAAAGCACTTCATGTATGAGCGTGCGTGAATTGTTTGTATTCTACAAACAGACCTAGATTATATTGTTATTGCTTTGTTTGATGAATCTACGACTGACCTGACTTCATCGAATTGAATTCGCTGCTAGATTCCCCGGCAAAAACGCATATCTTGCTCTGATTAATGGTGCTCATACTGCCTCAGGGGGGGTTCTCATTATGCCTCCACAGTGGCTGGTTTTCAGCTTTTGGCAAATTTTTTTAAAATGCATTTTTTAACGTTTTCATCTAGTTTTTCACGTTTCAGCCCGTTAGGGAATAGGCTTTTCAAGTGTCTGAACACGAAACAATAATGTAACCTCCATATTATAGCTATTTTCTATGGTTAAATAACCGTTTTCCTTAAGGTGGCCATTATGCCCCCATCTCCCCTACTTGATGAAAAAACTTTTTTTTCAGTATCTTCTTTTTTTTCTTTGTTGAATAATTTTTGAGTTTTGATCAAATTTGCCCGGATATTGCCCGGATTTCGATCGTCAATTTTGAAATCTGATGCCCGGATTTTGCAAGGTTTTTATAAAAAAATTGCCTTGATTTGTCCGGCCCGGATTAGTACTGAAAAAATTCTGGCAACCTTAATATAACGCCATGATCGACTTTAATGTTCATAGTTTCTTAGAACAATTTATGTCCAAACCCAAAAGTCTGGAATTATCTGAAAACCTGAAAAAATGTCTGGCAAAGTCCAAAAAGTCTAGAAGATCCAGCCAAAATCTAGAAGGTTGACATCACTGCCAACGTCTCGAAACAAAAATACACGCCTAGTTCTGATTAGCGAGTTAACAATCGTTTGAAAGTTCTGTCAAATTCCATCGTACACTTAAAAACATATGTGAAACCTATTTGAATTTCACGTAGGAAACAGAGCTCCCGTAACAAACAGAATCCACGTAGTGTTCATATGTGTTGAAGGTGAGTTCCATTTGAAGGTCGAAGGTTATGTGAAAACAACGTACAGTACCGTTCATAATTGTACAGAAATTGGCAGCTCGCAAACTGCTACTTCGACTTTGAACTTCCATAACTTTTAACTCTGATAATATTTTTTGATTAAATTTTCTGCGTATGATAGATCAACTATCACACTATTATATCACAAAATTTGAGCTTTATAAAGTTTGTGTGGTCTGACATACAGTAATTCTACAACAATCGGACTTTTTTTTACTTTTGCTTTTCAATCTGCAATATCTCATAAACTACGCTACACTTTTATTGGAATTTTGCAGAGTGATTCTTGAAATATAAAGTTAGCATGTCTGGAGTTTTTGAAAAGTTCTTTGATAGGATCAAAAGTTACGCGAGGTACAATATTTCAGGCAGGAACCTAAAAATGCGATTTTCATAGAATTTTGGACGATTCATGAGAACAATCTTTTCCATTCGCAAATCAGTGTAATAAATGATCCATTTGTGTTTTGAAATCAGAATCTCGCGATATTGTTTTGAGTTTTTTATTGTAATAAATTTACTGGTTGTTCAACATAAAATACGATTTTCCTATGGAAACATTTGTTCAAAATTCTATAGAGATCGCATTTTTAGGTTCGTGCTTGAAATATTGCACCTCGCATAACTCTTGATCCCACCGATAGAACTTTTCAAAAACTTCAGACAGCGGTCGATGCTTCGATCAATGGAGCTTACATTTCCTCAGGAGAGGGGTTCTCATTATGCCACTACAGTTACTGACACATTTTTACACGTTTTTAGATACCAAATAGACTCTTTTAATGTCTGAATACAAAACAGTGATATAACTCATATATTATAGCTGTTTTTCATGGTTTAGACAGCGTTCTTCTTAGGGTGGCCATTATACTATTATTTCCTCTATCTGACTATAATTCTAGAAAAAAAACCTTTCGAACACTTCAAGACCTCGAAAGGTTTTGTGTTCTAATATTTTTTTGTTCTTTTTTACTTAAAGAGCGACTAAAGGCGCTCGTTTAGGCACATTTGATTCCTTATTTGGGTTTTTTTTTCTTCATGTTGTCATGTTAGTTCCATGTTGCTCTTATTTTACCTTCGGTTTAATAGCAATTGCAACTTTATTTATGTCTTATATTAGTCCAATGAAGGTTTCATTTAAAAATGACAAAAATAACAAAAATGACAAAAATGACAAAAATGACAAAAATGACAAAAATGACAAAAATGACAAAAATGACAAAAATGACAAAAATGACAAAAATGACAAAAATGACAAAAATGACAAAAATGACAAAAATGACAAAAATGACAAAAATGACAAAAACGACAAAAACGACAAAAATGACAAAAATACAAAAATGAGAAAAATTAGGGTTGTTTGTCTCTATTTTGTTTTTTTGTTCGTATTTTGTTTGATTTTGCCTCTTTTTGTGTTTGTTTAATTTTTGTCGTGTTCCTTTTTTTTTTTTGATGTGAAGGTTTTTTGTTGATGTGCTCTTTTTTTTTTTTTTTTTTTTTTTTTTTTTGTTCAGATGTTCCGTGGACGTGATTGAGTGCTCATTTATATCACTTTGATATAAATGGGTATACCTTGACGTATAGCAACATTAAATATAGAATAGTGAGAGTATCACAGTTCAGTGTTGCTATAGGCATCAACGGATCACTTCCGACCATAAGTGAAACGGAACCCCTAGATGTCGGTCCCACGGCTTTTAACTAAAGCTCAATCACATGGTCAATCTGGTCCGATCAGAAATGATTGTTTGACCTTTTATTGTCATTTTAATGTTCTTTTCTATTTTTCTTAATGTTCTTTTCTTTTTTTCAGATCATTCGGAGGTGGAGTTTTTTTGTTTCTCTTCAGATATATTCAAATAGTTGGAAAGTTAGAAAGGAGTAGGTTAACATATTCAAATACCATATTCCTCCCCAATGCTCCAGTGGATGTGTATTTGCGGTTTATGAATTACGATGGCTTATTCTTAAATCTAGCTTTTTTCAATCACTGGGGGCTAATTGGATGGAAATGATATTTTGTGGTTTAAGGTTTGTGAAACGGATCTGTCACCTGAGTTGTTTTGATAGTATTATAGTTTAAAGCAAACAGTCTTGGCAATTTTTAAATCTCATTCAAAAGTAGGCATTCAACTATGTGAGGCAGGTAGTGTAGGGCAATGCTCAAACGGTAAGATAGGCTCTTAAATCCATATTTTGGTGAATTCGCATGATTGTGATGATGTTGTGATAGGAATAAGGTAGCTTACTTCAACTATTAATTTGAGCTAGAATTTTTATTAGTTTGAAATAGGCTTGCTTCAAAAAGCAAACAGGCTCTCACATCCATATTTTGGTAAAATAGTATGGTTCTATGATATGACAGGAACAATGTAGCTTACTTCTACTATTAATTTGATCTCGGTTTATTATGAGTTTAAGCTAGGCTTCTTCTTAGATATTGATAGATGATTTGAACTAAAACTCTTTTTTTCTCTTTTTTTTTTCTCTTTTCTTTTTTTTCTGTTTTCTTTTCATGTATCGTGGCATGTACTACCGAGAAATCATTTGGTCCAATGATGACGTTGAGCGAACCTTCAAGCCATCCCCTAACATCATGGGACCCAGACGTTGGCTTTCGCATGACATGGTTGCCAGCCCAAGGATCTAACCATAAATCAACTGCTGAAGATGGTGTCCTGTAACTTGGTGAGATCCTTCCTGTTTATTTTAATATTTTCAATGCGCTTATAAACCGTAGTATGTAGATGCTTGGGGAGTATGTAGAGGCCAGTCTCGAACCCACCCTTGTCCTTCCTCCAACTGGTATCGGGAGGGGTTGGTTTATTATCTTGAACTGCATTTTATCCATATTCCATGGATATAATGAAGTGCTTGATGGTTTAACCAACGTCTCAAGATCGCTTACTATTCTACGCTGCCTTCTCTAAACTTTAAATTTTCTTCTCCAAACTATTCTAATTTTCATTTCCAGCGTCAGCTCCCCGAGCTATTTAAACGCCATAAAAAAAAAAAAAAAAAAAAAATGTGCTCATTTTTTGTTCAGATGTTGTAAAAAAGTCTTATAATAATTTTCACATTTATGGCACATTGTTATCATATTTTTGTCTCATTTAATTCTAAGTTCTGCCTGTTTTGCGCTCATTTTGATTCATAGACTTTTTATATCAGGAGTCATGAAGTCTATAGGTAGGTACTTAACACAATTGGTCAACAAGATAAAGAAAGCTAAAGTTGTAGTAATAATACCTCAAATACCGGATCGAGTTTTACGATTATTGTCAAAGAGGCTTCAGGCTTGCTAGTAGGGCAAAACCTTCGCAAAAAATTCAAGCACCTTTCTTAATTATAACAATCAATAAAGGCGGTCATACTTTCTCGGCACTGTTTCTGGAAGTGTCATTTCTGACACCACGGTATGTCCCGCGGCCCAGTAGAGGAAGCAAATAACACGACACTAATTTGCTCAATCAGCTAGCGATCACGTCATCGTCATCGATTTGATTGGAAGATATGCCTCGATGCTGTTTCAAAGTTCTGTTATCAATGTTCCTGGTGCTGCTGCAACGGAATTGAAGCCTGGCAGCAGGAAACTGAACTGAAAAAAAAAACAAGAAGACACCAGTAAACCCGGATCGAATGTAGAAATTGAACAGACAGTAACATACAGCATCCTTCTCTCTTTATTGCTGATTGAAAGCAATCAGCAGCACGTTTTTACAACGATTTTTGCTCCCTCTTTCTCTGGTATAACAGCCATATAAAAGCGCGACCTCCTGATTCCCTATTGGAGATCAAAAGTTAATTGAAAATATAAATATTGGCTGCGGCAGCTCTCCGGACAAGCTGTATGGGTATATTTTTGCTGAATGTAGTTGTTAATTGATCGCACAATCAACACAGTACAATGGATGGAAGGTACGAACAACCATATTGCAGATGTCTTTTTTTTCAGAAGTCAGGGTTTCGCGACCAGCAAATCAAAGCTTGAGTGACTGGCAACTGCAATCGAGTCGAGGTATGGTAAATTTAGACAAACACGCATATGACTGCGCCACAGAATTATGACAAAACGTTTACTTCCGATGCGACATCTGATCAAACCGCAGCGCAACAGCGATATGAATCGAATAAATCAAAGTTGGGCAGAAACAGACTGAAAAAGAGTGACCTAAACCACTCTGGAAGTTTTCCTCAGTTTTTTTTTTCATTGGTCTAACATTTCCTTTAAAAACTTTACGTATTAAACAGTTGAAAAGCCAAAAATAAAAAAACAGCACATGCATCGATAACAAAACAGATTCAGAAGTTTTCCACTCGTTTTGATGTGTTTTTTTCGTGCCCATCGATCTGAAACATTTGTAGACGTTGACGTCTGACGTCGTTAAGTGTATTCGACTGAAAAAAAACCATTGATAGAGACATAGGTTAACTGACAACGATGATTAAAATGACCAGTTAATGAATGCCTAGCCATCAAGCCGCGGCTTGCCGCGCATTCAAGGTCGGGTAAATAAAACTTGCACATCGAAACGATTCATAAACAATTGTCATAGGACTGTTTAAATACTAAAGTTTTTATTTTTTATGAAGAGATTAAACACCGAAATTTATGTTTGTAACATTAATTTATCGACTTTATCGGTGAATCGGTGCTCCGCAACTACTATGAAGTGGTAGATACAGATAGTAGTTGGCCCATGCGGAACAAAAATTTGATATGTGATGGTAATGCTTCTAAATAAATTCTACCCGCTCGTTTTCACCATCTTTCATTACATCTAACGTTCTATCCATCACTTTTCACCGACAAGGTTGATAAATAAAAGTAACAAAGGTTTTAATTTTTTTTTCGAAATATATTTTTCCCGATTTTATGCGGACTGAGCAAAACAGGTTTTTTTTTTAAAACCTCGCAAAATCTTGGCATTTGGAATTTTTCACAAATTCCAAACAAATATTCATACACTGCAGGCCAAAAGTTTGGGATCACCCCCTCAAAACATGAAAATTTTGATCGGCCACACGTAAAATAATTTTCACTTAAAATGTAAGTGACATCTGTAGTAAACTCTCGCCATACGTAATTTCATTTGAATTTTAAGTGATGGGTCAAGTGAATTCACTGAAGTGACCGGTCAAGTGAATTACACTATGACGTTCGAGTGAAATTTATCTGAATTTCTAAGTAAGTTTCAAGATAATTATCTATCTATCGCTTTCGCCATAAATTTATTGATTGGAAAATTCCATCGTAATCCCAAGGCAGATCGGTTACTGCGGCTAGTGCGACTTCTAAATCTTCCCTGCTGCAAACCAGAAAATCTGTCCAGTCCAAGCCATAAGCTGAAACATGATAACACCTTTAAATAACTTTTTCTTACATCACGTTTAACACAAACTACCGCAAAAAGCGCCTAGTAAAGAATTGGGAAAATCCAAATCCAGCATAAGCTTTAAACGCTGCTCTTTAGAATTTGCATTTTGAACTCTTAAAATAAACACAATTACAACCCGACATTCTCTTGAAATTCAAGTGATGGGGAAGTGAATTTTTTTTCTCACTTCAAATTCAAGTGAAGACTGAAGTGAATGTGAATGAATTAACTTGAAATTTAAGTGACTGCCAAGTGAAATGTACATGTCGCACTTGAATGGAAGAAAATCACTGGATCCTTGTTTTTTAGTGAAAAATCATGTGTATTTTAAGAAAGAATTTGAGTTCAGTGCATGTCTCAGCCATCTTATTACACATTGGAATTCTTTTGATCTCATTCTAGAGATCGTGAGCAAAACCTTATTTGTATGTATTTCATAAATTGTAAATATTGAGTTTATATGACTTAAATTTAGCTTAAAATTGAGACATTTTTCAAATACAGAACTTAACATTCAAACCCAATCATCTCAGGGTGGGGTGGACCAAATTTCCAAATTCGAGTTGCATTCGAACCCTTTTTTAATACCTACTTATTAAAATATATTTGTTGGATTTTGTGCGAAAAATTCGCCATTCACTTAAAATATATAAAACAGCTACTCAAGACATCGTCCAAAAGTTTGGGATCACCCCGAAGTATGGTGTAACGGCCAAAAGTTTGGGATCAGTCTTCTAAAACATCCACTTTTATTTCACGCGTATCCCTGCTCTGTTATTAAACAAAGCATGGTTTATCTGGTAAACTGATTTGGAAGCTAATGTGTTGAACTTGCTTTATGGATATTTAGTTGAAATATTTTTGAACCCTAACTTCTTTGGAACTTTAACCAAAGTTTCATCATTTTCTGATGATTTTCACCAAATAGTCCGGACATTATAAAAAATATGCAAATTTGTTTTGACCATAACTTAGTTGTCTTAAAAGTTATTGCAGATCAAATTGGCAAATTCCAAGGTAAAATTCAAATAGGTTTCACTTAATTTTTTTTTGAGTTTTCGAAGGAATTTGACTTTTTAAACGATCTTCAACTTGTTTCGAGGCGTTGGATGTATACAATGTCAGGGTGGCCAGCGAACCGGAAAACCGGTAAAAAGTCAGGAATTTGGAATCAAAACCTTGAAAATTCCAGATTGTTCGTTTTCTCCATACACAAACCTGTTAAACTTTAAAGTTCATTCATTTTATCAAGATTGATTTTTTCTCAGAAACGCGGAAATCTCTAATTTTATTTTCATGAGAAAAATGCAAGCAACTTCGGGATTTTTTCAAAAACCGAGATTTTTGAGCTCAGCGTATACTTTTTTTAAGTCCTCTGAACTCTGAAATGTTCCTGTTCCAGTTCCAAATTTTTTTTATATGTGTTGCGACAGTTTACTCCGCTAGTGTCAATCCGTTAGTACGGAGAAAACAAACAACAGGGCATATAGCCACAGATACTAGGACTAGATGAGTTAGCAAAATCGAAACGTATTTAAAGGCGCGCGATTGAATACACATTACGAACAGGTGTTAAAGTTCCGTTTAGCTATTAAATTACGAAGTTACCGAGTAAATTGAGGATACTGAGAGATATTGTTGGTTGGCACAGGCAATCGGTATGTTATATGCGATAAAACGATAGATAAAACTGCTATAAAACTGATATTTCATAGCTAGGTTAAAATCAGCAGTAGAAGAGCCGCGAATTCCGCAAGGCTGTTTATTCAGTGGTTTTTGAACCAAATTAAAGAAGTGTCTGAGCCAACTAACCGTAAGTACCGTTGAAAATAATATTAGATCCGATTAAGGAAACAAAATCTATATCTTGTAGATTGACCACATTCGTTTGTACAGTGCTCAATATCAGTGGTTCTCAATCAAGCTAGTAAGCCTGTTTCGTTAATGTGAGTATGAAGCTCTAAAACAAATCAATATATATGATACCTAACTATTATTAATAAATTAGAAAAATTAGTTACACCAACGGTGAAGAAAACCGGGATCTGCTGAGGTTAGTCCGGAGTAGGAATTTGATCCAAAGGAAGTTGTTGAAGGCCTATAATTTAGTACTAGAAATTTGTAAGTACTATTTTGTGAATTTAAAAAGAAATTAACATGTTCCTAATTCGAAATACATCATCATTTCAGTTTGAGCT